>NC_056728.1:1591740705-1592018205 GCF_019279795.1 Protopterus annectens
GCTGCCTTTAATTTTACATTCAAGCTCTTATCAGTTACTGAGATTTCTGTTCAGACCCTATAGTGCCACATAATGCACATACAAGAACACTGATGATCTGTCCCACCATGACCAATGTAGTCTATCACAGGTATGAACAGGAGTAGGCTGAAAGATGAACCCTGATGCATACTCACTCCCACAGGGAATCCCTATGTGAGTTTGAATACTGTATGTACTTCTGTCCTTGGGTCCTTGTACTTGGCCTGAAGTAATTTTACCAATGTTTCTGAATATTCAAAACATCAAAGGATTGCTCAAAGCAGCTTTTATGGAACCCTGTTATATACTTCCTCCTAGTCTATAAATGCTCAGTTGGACTCTTTCCTCATCTTCAGCTTCTTCTCCACTATCTCTCTCACTGCAAACATCAGGTCAGACCAGTTCTACTGTAACCTATTCTAAATTCAAACTGCTCGTCTCCCATCTTATTTTCTAACAGTCTGTGTATTTGTTTGCCTCTCACCCACCTTCATACAGCGTGACAGCAGACTGATATCTTTGTTCTGACTGCAACTGTGAATATTTCCTTTCTTCTTGTACACTGGCACTAGAATGCTTACTCTTCAGTCACCTGGGATACACCACTCTCTCCATACCACGACGAGTGCCATTTCTGCCATGAGACAAACAGCATCTTCATCATATCTGTTGTGGCTTCAACTGAGCCTGCTACTTTCCCTGACTTAATTTTCCTTGTGCACTTCATACTTTTTCAGGGACATGATTTTCTTCTTCTTTTGTTGCTGGCCATGCATTTGGTAGTACAGCTTCTGTAGGATTTTCTTTATTCAAAAGCTTCTTAAAGTATTTTTTCCATCTGTCTTTGATATCTTCTGGACTGCTGAGTAGATTTTTGGTGTATACCTACTATCCCCTTTATTTTATTGTCTTTGCCTTGAAGCCTGATAAAGCTTCTTTGTTCCATCTGCTAATACACTTTTTAAATGATGGTAGTATTTCTCTGATACCTTATTATTTGTCATTATGACTGCTCTCTTAGCCTCTCTGTTTGCCAACCAGTAGTCCTTCTTAGACTGGTACATCTTTTCTATCTCCCACTTCTACCTGTACTCCTTTTATACCTCTCAACCTCTTAGCGCTAAAATTCTGGACAAAGCCAAAAATAATGGGGAGACAAGGGCCCAAAAAGAGGGACAGATTTTAAATATTGCACTTAGAAAGTTGCTATAACAATAGGTTTTCCAATACCATGCATTTTTGAAGGATCTGTAGTATGAAACTCAAATGTCTGTCATTATTTAGTGACATCAGTCCTCACTAATTTTTTAGAAAACCACAAATTTTATGAGGAACAGAGTAAAAATATGCATAAAAAATCTGGACATTCTGCAAAAATCTGGACTCCTTTCTTTGGGTAATTTCACCGAATTCTGCATTCCACAGCCAGGTTTCCTTATGCACCTTACTTCCACACCTAGCTCAAACATAGATCTTTGAAAAACAAACAAAAAGAAGCAAACTGAAGAAAAACAAAACACCAGAAACAAATGGCACTTTAATAAAATAAAATGAGCGCTTTTGTCTGATCAATATCAAACTTCCTCAGATAAAACATACAAAAATGTGCTAACATTTAAATACTCTACCTAACCAACCATTTCTGACGAAAGAAATCACATGATATCCAACCACTTAACCACATGGTTTCATGAATTAAAAAACAATTGTATTACCTGATTAAATAGTGCATTATTTAAAATATTGCGTCATTTAAAATAATATTTTGTTAAAGCAGCTAAGAACCTTGACTCTTGCCATAATTTGAAGGTTTTCATCTTATTAAACTCTTAAGTTTTAAAACACTAGCCAAGGAACTAGTGTCTTTAAGACCTGATTAGCTATTGGCTTGACATCTCAACTGCCATAGCAGTTCGCATAACCCAAGTTAAGTTTTAAGGAAGTAGGACCTCCTCTAGTATCCTTTTGCACCTGTTCTATAACTTGGAAACCAAAAGAGTGACCTAGATTTGGATTAACATGATTAGCCAATGCATTGTCCAATTTCACCTTTCTCATACTATATATATGATCATATAACCTCTCTTTCAACTTTCTGTCAGTTTTTCCGATGTAAAAACCTGGACAAATTTTACACTTAGCTAAATATACAACACTGGAAGAGTTACAATTGAATCTACCCTTGGTTTCATACATTACATCCCTTATCAGAAAGCTGTTACCCACATCAATATACTTACAATAGGGATAGAATTCACATTTAAACATTCCTTGGGTTCTAATAGAAACAATGCTGTGGAATTCTAAGAAGTTCTTTAAATTTAGGCCTTTCTAAAAAATAAACTTTGGCCTAAAGTCTTCAATGCCATAGAAGGCCTCATCTGAAGTAATAAAGCCCCAATTTTTTAATATAATCTCCTTAATGGCCAAAGCATCTCTACTATACAGAGTAATAAACAAAGGCATGTTTGTAAAAGGGGCATCTACTGTTTGTTCAGGTAATATTTCTTCAAAGGGAGGTAATTCAACACTAGCAGGGTCATGTAAAATTGCCTAAAAGTGGCCTTGTGAACATTTGAAAACTACCTCGGTCCTTAATTCTTCCAGTAATGTAATAGGGTATACACATTTTCGCAACATACGCGGTGGTGGTGCTGCGGTAGCATTGTCGACTCACAGTAAGACGCTGTCCAGTTCGATTCTCAGCTAAAGCGTCTTCTGCGTGGAGACATGTGTGAATGGGCGTACCTTCGTTGAAGGTTGTGCGTCAGGCCTGGCAAGCCGGTACGTAAAAATCAACTGCCAATCATTAGCGGACCGGAGTTCCGCTGTGGCGACCCCTAACTGGGAAAAGCCAAAAGACACAAACAAACAAACAGACTGACTAAATTGTCACATTCAATCACAAAATCTTCCTGAGTGAATACCATCCTAGCTGCCTGAACAAGTTGTCACTTGACAACAGAGCTTTTTTGCTGATACGGGTGGGTGCTTATGAAATGTAAAAAGGAGTTAGAATAGGTGGCTTTCCTAAAAATGCTTGCCTTGTAACCTTTGTTAAATCTGTCTACAATTAAGTCAATGTCTAAGTAAGAAACATTTTTATTACTAAAACAATGAGTGAATTTCAAGAATTCAGTGGAATTATTTAAAAAAGTCAATAATTCATCTGCCTGTGAGTTACTTCCTTGAAATAGGACAAAAATATCATCCAAATATCGTGTATAGAATTTTATCATATTAGAAAACAAACTATTACCAAAAACAAATTGCCTTTCCCAAAATGCCACAACTAAATTATCATAACTACCTCCACAAGCGGAACCCATAGCAACACCCTTTTTCTGAAGGAAAAACTTCCCTTCAAACAAAATGAAATTGTTATTCAAAATAATACTCAGTAGTTCTTCCATTAATAAAATCTGATCATTGAAAACATTTTTAAATCTTAACATAGGACAAACCCACTCAATTCATAGATCGTGGGGAATCGAGGTGTATAGGTCCTTAACATCAATAGTAATTAAATTACATTGTTCATCGTATTCAAAATTGTTAATATTTTTTAAGAAGGACCAAAAGTCTTTACATATCTTTACATATCTGCTGTTCCAAATCAATGTATTTCTTTAAATGACTATCCACATATTTTGCTAAAGGGTATGTAATGGAATTTCTGCTGTTCACAATGGGTCTCATTGGTGGGTTAGTCAGGTCTTTGTGACTTTTTAGAATTCCAAAAATTATAGGAATTTGGGGGGCAGGCATTGAAAAATAATTGAAAACATCCACATTAATTCTGGAGTCTATGAAAAGATCATTTAAATAAATTATTATCCTATTATAGGCAGTATTTAGCCTGTTTAAGGAAACTGGTACATAATTGTTGACAGATAATAAATCAAACATTTTCATGTTATATTGGTCAGTGTCCATAAACCCTAATCTACCACCTTTATCTGGCTTCATTATACGAATTCCACTCATTCTCAGTGACTGTAAACATTCCCATTCTTTAGAAAAATTATTAACATCGTAGTTGCTAAACCTTTTACAAGAAAATCTATTTCTAATATCAAGTTCACATATATTCTCAAATAATTAAATTATAGGAATCAAAGGAGGATTATAGATGCTAGATACCTTGAATTCACTTTGATTGTACATTTGATTCTTTAATAAAAAATTCAAGTTTAATTTACGGGTGAAAAGTTTTAAATCAACCGAATTTTTAGCTAGGTCTCCCCGACAAGATGGCACAAACGTTAGACCTTATAAAATGTCTATTATGTCTAAAATGTCTATTAAACTAGTGTCTACTTCCAGCTCAAAATAATTAAAAATATTAAAGTCACCTTCTGAGTTTTTGATAAAGGTCATAGAATTAAGCTCACCTTCAAAACTTACTTGAAACGTATTTGGTGCAGTACTACTAGTTCCTATTATCTCCTCGACTGGGACCAGTTCTGATAATTCTTCCTCCTGTTGTTGCGTTTGCCTCCCCGATAAAAATCCTTGTTCGAATGTTGATATCAGTTCTGGTTGAATTCCTCATGTTGATTATACCCCTGATGATTGTTGGAGCGATTCCCTCTATCCGAAACATTCGGTCAATCCATCTGTTGATTATTACCATCTCTATTGATCCTGTTATTAGAATTACTGTTCATGTTATGAATATGCTCACTGCGTCTAAGCCCATTCTCAGCCTGACTAGCTGGAGTACTGGCTGCAGCGGCATAATTACGTTGTGGTTCGCTACCATCGTCATTAGTTATGATGTCATCCCCACTGACAACCAGGGATTCTCTTGGACTATTCCATTGTTGTGAAAGCGGCGGGGGAGGGTAAGCTGATCTGATTAGATACTCATAATTATCTCGTTCTATTTTGTTCATTTTGACAGCTTTAGATTTAATCAAATGGCTGTCGATACTAGAAAATATTCGAGCAAACTCGAACTTTTACCTAATACTCTTTTGTTAAAGCAGCTAAGAACCTTGACTCTTGCCATAATTTAAAAGTTTTTATCTTATTAAACTCTTAAACAACATCCAACAAACATCCAACAAAGTTCATCCACTAATGTCAGCTCCCTTGCTAAAAACCTTGAAACTTTTGACTATAATAGCCTTAGACAACCATTTGGAAACAGTCTGTTTTGACACAGATTATCCATTCTCCTTACCTTCACAAGAAATGAATAACTGATCTGAAGATCTGAAAGATTTAGTTCTTTCAAGAAAGTACCTGAGCTGTCTGTGGACATCCAAGGTATGGAATATCCATTCTCCGTCATTTTTAGGCTTAGGAAAAGAAAATGGGGAGATGAATGGTTTGACTTAAAGTAAACTTAAATACCACTTTAAGCATAAAAGAGAGATTAGTTCTCAAAGAAAAAACACTATCTCTGTGGAAAATGAGATAGGGTCGATTCACCTTAAGAGCATGCAACTTAGATACCCTTCTTGCAGAGGTCAGAGCAATCAGTAAAACAGTTTTCCATGCTAAGAACCTCAAGTCAGTCAGATTAACTGGTTTAAATGGAGCAAGTGTTAGTTTCTCTAAAACAAAATTAAGATCCCAGGGAGGGCCCACCAGTTTTCTTAGTGGCATCTTGTGCAAAACTCATTTCAAAAACATTTTGTCATGAGAATGTATTGAAAGAACAGGATCTACTGGCAGACATGCTGAAATGGTCAATAAATTCACCTATTTTGGAGGAGTACGAAAGGACATAGGACAGTAACTCACACAAATATTGTAACTAGAAAACATCTAACCTTGAATGGGTGCTGGTTATGCTGTTTGCACCAACTAGAAAACCTTTTCCATTTGTTAACATATGATTTTTCTAGTAGCAGGCTTTCTTGACTCCATTAGTACTTTTGGCATGTCCTCAGTAAACAGGTGCCTAAAGGGAATTAAAACCCTATCATACAGGCAGATAGCTGAAGTTGAATTGGATTGGGGTGTAAACATCCCTATTCTTGTGTGAGTGTATCCAGTCTCTGAGGAAACTTGTGGTAATTACTCTGGCCATTTCCAAAAGAAGGGAGAACCACTCTTGCCTGGAACAGAAGGGAGTCACCACAATGATCTTGGGAGATTCCATATATATATATATATATATATATATATATATATATATATATTCAGAAGAACCCTGGATATCAGTGGAAAGGGTGGTAAACATACAGGACTATTTCTCTCTATGGAAAAGAAAAGGTATCTGTCATCCAGACCTTCTTACATGGAGTGCTGCAGTGCTGCAGCAGAATCTTGCCAGCTGATTGCTGAGAGCAGGCAAATAAATCTACCTGAGGATTAATTCTTGGAAGACCTCCTGATCTATTTTCCATTCATGAGGGTCTGCATATGTCCTGCTCAGCTTGTCTGCTACACAGTTTTGCTCTTACAGAATGTACGATGCCTGTAGAGTGAGATTATGCTGACTGCCTTGATCAGGGAAAGCATCTCTTTTATATTTATGTGCTTGCATCTGTTCTTGGTTTCCCACATACCTTGCACTTTTATCCCTCCTGAAACTGCTCCCCAAGCAAAGTGGGAGGTATCTGTGGTGACTGACTGCTTTGGAACAGGGAGGGACAAGGGGAAACCCAGATTTATGGATATTTGCTGTCTACACCAAGTGATTTCTGTTTGAAAAACCCCAGCACTGGGAATGGAAGACAAATAACATTGGTGCTAGGATAAAATAGACTTCAGATACCATTATATTTTCCTCATGTGGCGTTTTGCCAAGGGTATCATGAGAATCATAGATGCCATGAGACCCAAAATCCCGAGGTGCACAGATATTCCCTTGCATGACTGAAGTCAGAGTCGAAAATCTTTGAAACAGATCTAGAAACAGATCTATTTTTTTCCTGTGGAAAAAAAAGCTCTTTGAACTGAAGTGTCTAGAAGGCACCCCATGAACACAATCCTGGGTGAAGGAGTCAAAAAAATACTTTTGAATATTCTTTTGGAATTCCAACTTATGCAAGAGATCTCTCACCCAAATGAGATATTCCTGATACTTTGAAAAAGACTGCAAAGATAAGCAAGTCGTCTAAATATGGAAAAAATGTGGCTACCTTGTAGCCTGAAATGAGCTATAACTGGAGCTTGACACTTAGTGAACACTCTTGGTACAGTGGATATTCCAGAGGGTAAGTCAGCGGACTGATATTGTGATCCAGACACAGAAAACCTTAACAAATACCTGAAGTCTGGATGAATATGGATTTGATGATAGGCATCTTTTAAATCTAGTGTTACCACAAAACTTGAATGAGGAAGAAGAGGTAACAGGTTTTGAAGTGATATGATTTTGAACTTGTGCACTGTCACAGACAAGTTTAGGAAAGACAGAAACAAGATTGCTCTCCAAGGATTTATTTGACAGTAAAGATATCCTTGAATAAACAACTTTCCCCTTCCTGGGATGGAGGAACTGGTTCTATCTCTCTCTAGAACAGCATGTGATGGAGGACAGATGGAAATAAAAGAGTCTGGTCTGGTGAATGAGGAATTAATTCCTGGAAAAGAGGACTTTTCTTCCACTGCCATCTTCTGACCCATTTGTCTGAAATTATCTGTTGCCATAGAGAAAAAGTAGAGATTCAGACTTTCTGGAAGGGAAAGGGAGTTGCTGGGGGTGGAGGAGGCAAGATCACTTGAATAGTCATTCTGATCTTTTGGACTCTCCTTGGTTTTGGGAGGGGTCCTGAATTATTTTGGACCACCTTGCCATATCTGTTTACTTGCATTTTGTTATGATTACCTTAGAAAATTTGGAAAAAGAGGGCTGAAGCTTCTTAGAGATTCCTTGTATCAGCTTACCTTCTTTATCACACTTTTTGATCACCACTGCAGCAGAGGAACCAAAAACTAAATCTCTATCAAAAGGAGAATTTAAAATCTCATTTTTAACATCATCTGGGAGGTTCTAGGAACACAGCCAGTCAAACATCCTCAAAACAGTAACTGTGGCCATAGCCTTGGAAGATGCTGAGTCATACACACACTGTAAATAATAAGTAGTCATTTATACAATTGAAGAAACTAAATTAGTTAGCACAGATTTTTCATCACAAGAAGAAACTGCGGACATAACATTCCTCATACTATCAAGATTAGTCAGAATAAACTTTAACATATGAGCCTGACAATTTACAATTCTGAAAATCAGAGTTGTGGAAGCATACACCTTTTTCCCATACTTATCAATAATCTTCCCATCCTTGTCAGAAAGACTAGGATTGGAATTAACTACATTTTTAGCAGTAGTAGGATTAACAAAAGCTATAGCTGCTCGGTCAGGTTTGGAAAGAGTGTATAAAAACTTAAAAGACTGTGGGATTATATATTCTGTCTGCATTTTTAAAGGCAGCTGACTATCAGGAAAAATTGCAGGCAGTGACACACACATCATCTAAAGCTGACAAAAATGGAGGAATGGGTGAAGGTTATGAAAATTCCTTCTGTAACAGCTCATAATACTTTCTGTGGGACCAAAAAGCCTCAGTGTTCTCCCATGGAAAACACTGACACATTCTGGAAATAGTTCCTGAGAAACAGAAACCCTTTCAAATGGAAAATCAGATACTAAGCTCACCTCTAAGTCTGAATCAGAAATCTTAGGAGAAAACCCTAAATCTGTAACTCTGTCTTGTTGTCCAGATTCAGAATCTTGAATCTGTTCGGAAAACGATGTACCCTTCTTTCTTTGGACAGGAATTACCTTATAAGAAAAATCAAGAACTTGAATTAAACCCTGAGCCAGACCCAGTAAACTATTCATGTCTAAGGAAATTTAAAGAGTATTTACATGTTTAGTTTTCTGCTTCTTTTTGACAAGAAAAATATGGCCAACAGTGCTATTAATGACAACAGCAGCTTTCCGAGGGATGGGCACAACATTCTAACAAAGCAGAGAAGTCTTCTCTGTTCCCTCTCCCAGGACCAACAAGATTGGCTTTCCCTTGCTCACTGAGGGCACCCTAACAGCCACAGAGTACATGGCTAACACTGGTTTGTATAAGCTGTAGGTGCTACAACAGAGGGATCTGGGGTAAAAGACAAATGATCTATGGAACAACTTAATGGCAAAAGAAAAAAAAAACAGAAGCTCAATGTTCAAAATTTAATAAAAACAAAATTCAGCAATACAAATAGAAGCAAAGCATTTGAGTCTATGGCTCTTTATCAATGCATTGTCTCTACTATGTTTTACTATTGAAGCTCTTTGGCAGACAGGAGAGAATTTTTTTTTTTTTCAATAATTTTTATTTTTATTTTTACATTAATAAATGTCACAAATAAAAACCATCTTACAACATATATATATATATATATATATATATATATATATATATATATATATATATATATACATACATACATACATACATACACACACACACACATATATATATATATATATATATATATATATATATATATATATATATATACATACATACATACACACATATATACATACATACACATACACACATATACATATGTTATACACTGATGTCAAATACCACAGGATATAGGTCATACAACATATCTATTTACACTATGTACATAGATGCTTTCATTGTTAATTCCACAGTTGTATAGACAGTATATACATTCATAATATCCAAGTTATTATTCAATATCTGAACTTGTATGTGTTCTTTGGTTCCATTATAGTGTATTTCTAAGTTGCTGTGTGTTGAATTATGCTAATATGATGTTAAAGGTTTGTTCCCAAATTTCTCTGGATTTCATGTTTTTGTTTCTTTTATCTATTACTATTTTATGAGCTAAAAGGTGTTGTATAGCTACTTGTTTAAAACCCTCCCAAGAGATATTTATCGTATCTAGCCATTTAAAAGCTATATACAGTTTCATTAGTAGGAAAATTGTTAAAAGTGTATTTGCTTGTTTTGTTGGGATGTTGGGTGGGAGAATGTGTAACAGAGTGAATTCCCAAGTTAATGTTGATGTTTGATAACCCGTTTTTTGTAATTGTACCTTGAGAGAGTTCCAGAGTTTATAGACACATTTACAGCTCCAAAATACATGGATTAAGTCAGCTATCTGGTCCTTACAGTTTGGGCAGAAAGGTGATTTTTATGTGTTAAATTTGTGTAGGATTGCAGGTGTAAAATAAGCATTATTATTGATCATGAGCTGAGTGTATGCTAACTTTTTGAGGGGTAGAATCTTCAGTGTTAGATTGATTGCCTGGCTTATTTGCTGATCATCTATGGATGGTTTAATTTTTCTCCAGTAGTTAGAGAAGAGGAGGTCCTTCTGGTATTTGATTTCATTTATCATTTTATATGAATTGGTAATAGTTTTCTTTGTTGTGATAATAGTTTTACAAAGCCTGCTACAAGTTTCTATGTCACTATTGGTCATAGTAATGTTTTGGAGATAACTGGAACACAGTTCTTTGATTTGTCTTAGGATTATTATGTGTGATTTAGGGAGGTTTAAGTTGGTCCTCATTTCTTGTATTGAACAGTTAAGGTAGGGATAGATATCTTGGATTATTTTATCTTTTAGTCTGGGAAAAGGGACTAAGTCCAGCATCTTATTGTTTATTTTTAAATTTGGGTTTTTATGAAGGGGTTGCAGTATTGTCATGGCATGTCTAAGGTTCAGGAATTGAAAAAGTTTTTGCGCTAGGTTGATAGAATGTTTTAAGGGCTCTATAATGTTATAAGTTTGTATTTCTTTCTGCTTCAGGAATGGAAGTGCTTTGGGATTGAAACCTAGAGCTTTAATATATCTATAATATATTGTCACCCAGAGAGGAAACCAATTTTCCATTGACGGGTTATGTTCAGCTATTCGCAATATTCTGTTAGTGTTAATGATCAAATAGTACATTTTAAAATCTGGTAGATTTAGTCCTCCTTTGCTTTTGGGGAGTGTGAATTTTGGATAGGAGATTCTGTTTTTTTGGGTTCCCATATAAATTTTGCTAGGAAGATATGAATTTGTTTGAAGAATTTATTATGTATTGTTGTCTGTGATGTCATGAATATATACATTAATCTAGGTAAAATGTTCATTTTGATTATTGATACTTTGGCCAAGAATGGTAGTTTTAGGTTGTTCCATCTTTTGCAGTCTTGCATTATATTTTGCCATTTAAGGTTTACATTGTGTTGGTAGAAGTCTTTGTTACTCTGGAAAAGGTGATTCCCAGGTATTTAGTTTCTTCTTTCATTTTTATTGTGTTTAACAATGGTATTAGTGAGATGAGTTTGGGTGTTTTTAGGGGGAAAATATTAGTTTTATTAAGGTTTAGTTTGTAGTTAGACATAGTCGAGAAATGTTCAATTGCAGCTATTAATTTGTTTATATCTGAATTTGGTGTAGTGCAGTATATGTTCAGATCATCTTCAAATGCGGTGAGGTATATTTTGAAGTTGTGTATTGATGGAGGATTGTGATATGTATTTTGTTTAATGTATAGAAAGAGTGGTTCTAGGTATAGGTTAAACAGGAAGGGTGATAGTGGGCATCCTTGTCTTGTTCCATTTTTTATTAGGATCCTATTTGACCAAGTTTTATTTATATACAGAGATGTGTATGGGTTGCTATAGAGAGTTTGGAAGATCTGAATGAAGTTATTGGGTATATTAAAGTAGGGTAGTGTTTGGAGTAAGAATTCTAGATTAACCCTATCAAATGCCTTGTGGGCATCCACTACCACTGTGTAGATGTTGATATTATATCGGTTAGCGTAGGATATTAGTGCATCTAATGTTAATGTATTGTCACTAGTCTGTCTATGTGGTGTAAAACCGGATTGTTCTGGGGAGAGGATTTTTTCTATCAGATTTTTCATTCTGTTTGCAAGTATAGAGGTAAATATTTTAGTATCTATATTTAAGAGGGAGATGGGTCTGTAGCTGTCTGGGTTTTGGGGTCTGTGTGTTCTTTTAATATAAATATAGTTTTAGAGGCATTAAAGTGGATATCATTTATTTTATAGTTTATTATGTAATTCAGTGTATAGTATAGTAGTTTGGCTATCAAGGGGGAAAATGCTTTGTAAAATTCTGATGTGAGTCCATCCGGACCCGGAGCCTTATGCACTTTTAAGTGTTTGATTGTTGTAATAATTTCACTGATGGATATCGGCTCAGTTAGTTTTTTTTGTTGGTCTAAATCGAGTTTAGGGAATTTCAGTTTTTGAAGAAAACAAGTTCTATCTTCCTTTGAGGTTTGTAGTATTTGTGCTCCATATATTTGAGAGTATATTTGTTCAAATGTTTTAATAATGTCTTCATTGTTTGTGTAGTTTTTGTCTCTGTAGTTTATTTCTGATATATTGGAGGCATTTTTGTGTTGGCAGATAATTCTGGCCAGAGTTCTAGATGGTATTTGAGCTTCTTCTGCGTAAGTGGCTAACATTCTGGCTTCATAGAAATATAGGTTCCTGGTTTCTACCATATATAGATCCCTTTGCAGTTTTAAAAGCTCTGCTTTTGTTTGGTTCTTAGGGTTATTTATTAGTTCTTTTTCAAGATGCTCTATTTTCCCTTTCAGTATATGCTCCTCTTTCATTTGTATTTTTTTATAGTATGCTGCTTTTTTGATAAACAATCCTCTGATTTGTGCTTTGGTTGCAGCCCATTCTATGTCAGTTGGTACTTGGGAGTTAGTGATATTTGTAAGAGCTATTTTTAGTATTGCTTCTGTTTCTTTTATTACATCCATTTTGGAAAGTAAATTAGGGTTTAATGACCAATTATGACCCCTATTCTCTAAATATATCTTTTGTCCCAGTTAATGTTCAGTGTGATTTTGGAGTGATCTGAAAAGAACCTGGTATGTATAGTTATTGTTGGGTCCATGTTAATGAATATGTCAGAGATTAAGAAGAAGTCTATCCTTGACCACATTTTGTGGCATTGCAAATAGAATGTGAATTTCCCTGTTTTATCTGCACTGTTCCCATGTTTAAAAGGGTCATATAGTTTGAAATCTTGTTTGAGTTCATTAAGGGCTAATGTGGCTTGTTTATTATGTGATTTGGTCAGATTAGATTTATCCTTTTCTGGGTTTTGATATGTATTCCAGTCACCTCCAATCACTAGGTAGTGATCTTTAAATTGGTTTAAGGTTGGGTATAATGACATAAAAAAGTGTTGTTGGTTATTACAGGGTGCGTAAACATTAAGTACCATTATAGGTTTTGGTATTGTAGGACTATTAAATGTTACATAGCACCATCTTCCCTCCTTGTCAGCTTTGGTTTTAAGTATTTTTTCCTTAAATTGGTTTTTAATTATTATGGCAGCCCCAGCACTGTTTGTTTTCCCTCTGAAGCTATGATTTGACTTATCCATTTCTTACTGCTAATTTCTGTCCATTGATCTGCAGTCAAGTGCGTTTCTTGTATTAGTATGAGGTTGGCTGTGGTTTTTAATGTAAGGTGTAAGAATAGTTTTCTTTTCTTCTTGTTTTGGAGCCCTTTAACATTCCATGATTCTATTTCCCACATTTATTTATTAGGTGTATTCCTTAGATATGCCATGTATATTAGTTTTGTTTTGTTAGTTTTGTATGTGTTACTGTGTGATGGTTTAGGAAAGCATCTATTTATCCCCATCCCTACACTGTGCCTAACCACTATATCCCTGGACTAGGAATAATCAGGGGGGGAGGATGAAGGTTCATTATATGGTTTACCTTTACGTCTAATCTTGGAATGTGTTTTCTTTTTAGATATAGATTTACTCCATAGTATCCCCCCTGTGTTACTATAAACAATGTGGACAAAGCTGAACAAACTAGTTCCCTCAACAAACACTGCTACTTAATATCCCTAGCCTCTTCCAACATATTATTTATACAGTGATGGTATTGCATTTAAGGTACAGCATGTATTGTTTTTGTCTTGTGACTAATTCTTTCTAATAGTATTTTTAAAACAGCATATTAATATACATTCCTCAGTAAATTATAGCAATATGTGTACCATAGTAATATTGTTAAACAATCAATCTTGTCATTTTTACATTTTTCTCTCATTTGACTTCTTTTTCCTCCCCTTTACTTATTCAGGTTTCGGCCTTCTTTGGTGCCTATAGTGATGTTTTTCCACATCAATCTGTGTGGGTTATAAAATATATACTTGGCACCTATTTAACAGAAGTAGGAAGTATAGAGAGACAAAAAAAAAAACAGCTTAGCCAAACAGTCCTTCTGCTATAGTTGACATATTAAGGCTATATTTACATTATCCCAGGATTGTTAGGTTATTTTACTAATTTCCTGAGATTACTTCTCTCCAGGATCTTTTAACACATTTCTAGTATTTACATAAAATATTTAACATTTTTTTTCCCTTTTTTCCCAATATTAATCTATGAGCTAGCATAATTCTGACAGTTTATTTCTTGCCTATTATTTAAGGCTGGAGTTTCATTCACCTACACAGTACTGGGTGTACTGTTTTAGTGAAAGGTTCAGTTCAACAGTACCTTATTTCTTCAAGGTTTTGCTTGCAGGTTGGTTGACATCTATGGTGCAGCTTTCTTCTTTTAGCTGGTGCAGATCAATTTTCATTTTTTCAGGCAGTAAAATCCTTTCTAGCTTGCTGAAATCCATTTTGTCTGACTGTTCTTAATGAAGCCATCAAAAGCCTAGGGGGACTGAATTTGCAAGCCAATATCCAAGATGGGAACTTCCTTCCTATATTCGTGCATCGGAAACAGCAGTTCATTTTTGGTTCCCACCCAGGCTGTACTTCCCTTTCCTGTGTTCCTCATGGCTCACATCAATGACCCAAGGGCCTAGACAGCAAGGGGAAGATTTCAGAGTTGGATCCCAGCTAGAGTGCTCATGAATGGGGTCGTTTTTTCATCCAAGGGACCTTTATCTTTTCTTTGTGGATTTATTTCACTTCTGAAGGTGGAATTTGCTTGAAAACAGCCAGGAATGTCTCTTTTGCCTCTTTGGGGTTAGCAACCATGTATTTAACCTCTTTGATGTAAAAGATTAACTGATTTGGATATTTCATCTGGAATTTGATTTTTTTCTATTAGGAACCTGCAGTATGGAGATAGTAGTTGTCTTGCTTGTCTTATTTGTATTGGGAGGTCTTGAGCAAAGGAGATTTTATTATTATTCCAGGTGAGTGTGCCTTTTTTCTTTGCTGCCAGTATGATTTTATTTACATCTTTGTAGTTTAATATTTTAATATAGACAGGTCTTGGTTTCAGTGATGTTTGCATTTCCCTCAGGGCTCTGTGGGCTCTCTCTATTGTTATTTGCTGCATTTCTTCAGATTCCTCTAGGAGGGAATTTATTATTTGCTTGATTGTTGGTATTAGATTGTTATGAAGTACAGTTTCTGGCATTCCTCTGATGATGATATTGTTCCTTCGAGCTCTTGCTTCCAGGTCTGTTAATTTTGCTTGTAAGTTTTGTATTTCTTTGTCATGGGCATCAGTGTTTTGAGAAATAGAGTCTATTTTTATTTCATTTTCTATTATTTTGGACTCAGATTTTTCCATTCTGGATATTATTTGGCTGAATGAGTCACCAAAGGTTTGAAATTGTAATGATAAGTCCTTTAATGCTTGCTGGATAGGTAATAAGGCAGATTTTATGTCTTCCAGATTAGCTGGCTGGTCTGTCTTGGATTTATTTGTATTTTTAGAGTTGTCAGTTTGTTTAGTTGTCTTTTGTCTTTTTGAAGTTGTGTCTTTCTCAGGTGAGGCTAGTACTGAGAATTTGGTCTTAGTTGTTGTTGTTTCCATATTATTTTCCTCTTTTGACATCTTGCTGTATAGTGTTTTACCAATCTTGCAGTCAGATGCAGGGCCTTAGTAGCACATTGCTTAAGCTGTTATTCAGAAATCTTAGTTAATCCTGTTGTTTCTGAGCTGAATCTGTCACTTTTTCTTCCTCTTTTGTTTGCTGGATGATAGTAGCAGTAAATATCTACAGTTATTTCTGTATTATTAATTCTGCGTTGCCTTCTGGGTTTGTTTTAATCCAGGGTATATCGAGACCTAGGTGATAGCAGTGCTCACAGAACAGTGGCCATTTTGAACTCAGACAGGAGAGAATTTATTCATTTGATCAACTTAATGGCCACGGGAGAGTCACCCACCTGTGACTGAGGTAAATTGCTAGCTTGCTGTGGTGACAAAGGCTGTTTGTTTAACTTTTTTTTTTGTGGCTAGAAGAAGGACTGACCATGGGATGGTAATTTGTTCCAAGGTCACGTCTAAAATGGGGCCCTTTCCCAGAAACAAAAAAGCTATTGAAAAATTAAAAGGGTTTAAAAGTCATTTTTCACAGAAAAAAAACATAGTAAAAAGTCCTTTAAAACACTTGGGCACCATCAAAAATTAAAACAAACAAAATTTATCCACAGGAAAAAAATGGTTTCAACTACTTTAAATAACTTTAACTGACAGGAAAAAGTGCACTCTCATTAAAAAGTGAAATACAGTCTTGTGACAGTCCATTAAAATGCAAATGTCTAGCTTTTAAATAACTTTCCTGAATGGTAATGGACTATTAAACAATTTTTTTTTAATGGAAAGCTTTTCCCCATAGGGAACTTATCTGCCCAGCTAAGGAACAGCACAAGTCAACTGTCAATCTTCAAAAGCCTCAAAGGAGTGTATTCTTCTGTAGCAGGAAAGCTCTGAAGAGCTTGCACACAAACCTGTCTTTTAAGTCAGCTCAGCTCGAGCCGACAGATGATTTAGGCGCATGGAAGGTGCCTTAAATTTTTGGAAACTGGCCGGCTGTTATATCCTATTCCTGCATTATAAGCAATATGCATAGCAATGTAAAAAATGCTGGCCTGTAAGAAGGATCAGATACATTTTATTTAACAAAACAGGCAAAGTAAGCAACATACCTTTTTCCTTCTGCTGCTCATCCAACCTGTAAATCCACTTGATGCACTGGGCAAGATTACGGGTCCGGTCCTCATCCCCTGCAAAAAGATGACAACAATTATGAATGAAGTAGTCCTCAAATAACAGGGATATACATTGCTCAGATTAGGTTATAAAAAGTCTTCTTTTGAAGAACATCAGAGAATCACCATACACATTTTGCCATGTTACATGCATAGTACTTTATATCTTTGAACAGAGTTGAGTACTGAGATTCAAACCTGCAACTCTATCCTACATTCACACTCTAACCCTGACTCCTGTCTGCCTAACTAATACATCTTGCCTGCAAGTAGGTGACGTGAATGCAGTTAAAAGACTTGGGGTTATGAATGTGCAGGGATGGGTTACTAATATGGATCATGGCTTAGGATTTACAAAAAGGGCATCATGCTTGGCATTTAGGTAAACAATTTGCAAGAATTAATTCATGTCAGTACAGTGGTTACAACCAGTAACAGCAAATAAAAATCTTCTTCTCTCAGACAGGGGACAGTGTCACGTATCACAACTTCTGTTAAAAGAGAAGTATAAGGTTCTGTACATCAGGGACACAGTGATGTATGAGGGAGGACTACATGTAAAGATATTCCTTGGCAAATTACACATCACAAATCAAATACATACATCACTGAATCCCTCCAAAGATAAGGATGAGGTGGTTACTGAAATGAATTTATTAATGAAGGAAAAAATTACACTTGATAGCACTTTTGCAAATCATACTATATTACAAAAACAATTTGGCTGAGATATAACAGTGTGTTCCAGGCTTTGCACCTAACCCTGCACTTAAAGAGGTGTTGTTCAGAGAATATTATGGATTGCAAAGATATTCATAGACATTTGATGAACAAATGAGTTATTCAGAAACGTGCACAAAATAAACATTAATATCAATAATTGGGCATGTACAGCAGAATTTTCGACAATGTGTGAAAGCCACAATGATAATAATATATTACTCCTATGTGGAGTTGAACCCACAGCATGCAAACATATACATGTGCTGACCTGTTTCTTTACAATCCAAGCTATCAGGCAGTACACATTCCTCCCTAACAAACCATTACTGCATGTGTGTAACTGTATTCCTGCTGATAACAGATGAATACAGAAACATCTGACACATAACCACTATTGGCCATCATAATCTACACAAATAACAGCTATCAACAGATATTACAAATTAAAAGATATGTGGAGGCAATCAGATAGGCATTCCTTTTGATTTAAACAAATGGTATTGTAATAAGAATGTTCACTTTGCTTCGAGGAATGGACTAAGAAAGTTATTTCTGAGTTATTATTCACACATACACAGGAAAACTAGGCAATACTGTTTAAGTATTCAAAGTATTACAGGTAACTGCGTAGTCATCAGCTGCCTAGACGCTACAGGTGTCAGTGATAGACAATAGTGGATGTATGAAATGATGTTTTTATATGGTGGAAACAGATATATAAATACAATGTGCAATATTATGTACATTATAAACATTTCTGAATAAATAAACTCTATGGGAATAGAACCCATTTTTATATGAGCAACAGTCAGCATGTCTTCTTAGCCAGATGAGCTAATTGTTAGAACAACTAGCTAATGATTTTAAATGGCATGTATCTGATATGTTTGGGCCACAGCTACATCTCTAAATTCCGTAGGAATGGTCAGGTATACATAGGATTGTGACACTTACTGTAGACTTCCACCAGCTGTCAATGCACCTCAGTGACCCTCTGACGAAGGTCCTCTGAATTGCTCCGATGCAGGTCATCATAGCGGGGGCAAACCTGCATTCCAGTTCAGTAGATCCCTGTACATTGATGCTCCCTGCAATCTGGTTCTAAATATCAATCACCATGAAGTTCTGTAGCCTGCTTTTGCCGTTATGGATATTTACTCCTTAATGGTTCTTACCCGCAGTGGTGGTGCTGCGGTAGCACTGTCGCCTCACAGTAAGACGCTGTTCGGTTCGATTCTCAGCTAGAGCATCTTCTGCATGGAGACATGCATGAAGGGGCGTACCTTCGTTGAAGGTTGTGCGTCAGGGCTGGTAACTCGGCACATAAAAATCAGCTACCAATCATTAGCGGACCGGAGTTCCGCTGTAGCGACCCCTAACCGGGAAAAGTTGAAAGAAACAACAACAACTCCTTAATGGTTCTTAAAACAGGTCTTAGAACTACTGGGTCAATAAGAACAGGATCCATACTAGCTGTGGTCTGCTTATGGATCCTGAAGTTTTCAGGTGCTTTCCATAAGTTGTTCAATTGATAATTTACAGATACTCTGCTGATGTGGATAGAATTCACTGGTCAGTAATAATTGTGTTGATTTGAGGTCATCATGTAGAATAACACTGACAGATGATCCACCCTGGTAGTGTCAGTCTCACCACGTGGCAATAATGACTGCTGTGCAGAACACTGACAAGGTCATCTGTCTGTGTTTGTTGACAAGTCTGATGCCATGGGAGTTTAATAGTTTTACTAAACATAGCTGACTCTGTTTATTAAATTACTTTATCCATACCTTTATTTATTTATTTTATTTTATTTTAAATTTCTTTACCGGGAAAGTCCAACTGGCTTACAGACCCCTTTTCAGCAGAGGCCCGGGGAGAAAAGCTCCACATATAACAATAACATAGTCTATTACTACAGATTAACAATTCAAAGCATACAAGATCTGATTTACAGCTTGTTAGATTTTACACTAACAATTATAAAAATTTAATTCTGTGGTACAATAGAGAGATTATGAGAAGACAGTATAGCTGTAGCATAGTATATCGAGGCAGCTGAAGACAGAAAAGTTAGGAGCATAGACAGCAGCAGTTGTAGAATATAAGGGTTAGTAGTTATTTATGCAGCCACTCAGCCTACTTTACAGTGATGTATTTTGCTTGTGATATTAACAGCAGCTCTGCATTATATCCTGAGTTGTTTTCCTGTTTTCATCTTTTTAGTGGACAGATAGGAATATTCTGCACAGATGTGTGTCCCTTACTGTCTGCCATACACAGATACACCCAAAACAAAAAATAATATATATATATATATATATATATATATATATATATATATATATATATATATATATATACCCGTTTTCAGTGATGCCCCAATATGATGATCCCTGATATGATAGATTTGTATATGTTCATAGATGTCATGATTATACTGTTATATCGTTATACCTGATGCTCAGTGTGTACATCTAATGGGTAATTGCCATTAGATGGAATCTATGCTGTGTAGGGAAACACCTGAATATCAATGTTTAATCTGTGTACTTCTGCATGTGTGAATTGCCATGACTCAAAATTGTGTGTCAGACACTGCCTTGTTGCCCAGGCCTGCACTTGTGATGGCATCTTCATCATCCACACCTGTATCTTCTGTCCCCTGTGTCCTCCTGCTCCTCCTCTGATACTTGCGGGATGTCACTTTCAGACATCTTGGGTTCTTGGGGTAGTTCACTCACACCTGCAATGGGAAGACTGCCATGTGCTTTTGTTAGCTTGTTGTTTACCATGGCACACACAGTTACCATCTGTGCTGCCTTCTCAGGTGTGTACTGCAGTGCATCCCCGAATGTGTCTAGACATCTGAACCTAGCTTTCAGTAAACTGGTTCTATTGTAGGTCTCTTCTGCAAGGTTTGATGGTTCTGTGTAAGGGGTAATTTGCCATGGCTCATGTGGATAACTACAGTCCGCTGACATGGGGAGTAAACACACATATTGTTAGCACGGATATTGTTGGGAGGGATGTCCTTAGCTTATATCCTAGCTGTGTTTTTGTAATTATCCAGTAGTAGTCCCTCAGGTATTTCACCTTAATAGAATGCGGCCCTCAGACCACCTTACCATATGGCAGCATCATGGACATTTACAGGGTGTGTTGCCATGAGGTCTGTTATGCTGCTATCTGCTGTACACATGAAGTGGCAGTTCTGGGATGGCTAGCCCTTTCTGTTAAAGTATCTGTCTGCTTATGGATGAACTGGGATAATGAGAGGGATGTGGGTGGACTCTACTGCACCAAGTACATGTGGGAAATTAGCAAGGTTATAGATCTAATGCATTACAGTTCTCCTCTCCACAAGGGTAGGAGGAAAGTGTATGTAGTCAGCCACCTTGCTGCATATTACTGACAGTAATTTTAACAGGATATGACTGGCAGTTGTCTGTGACACACCTACAGCATCTCCCACATGTCTTTGGAATGTCCAAGATGCCAGTACACCCAGGTTGAGACACATGTTGGTTTCAAGAGGAATGAGGTTGCCTCACAATGTCTACTCAAATAGGTGTGGGGCACGCATGTTGTACACACCTTGCACCAGCTGTCTGTCTAGGTGGTACCTGTCAATTATTTGTTGATCAGACAGTTGGTTTATTTGTAGCCTTGCTCTTACTCTAGCTGGCTGCCTTGTAGGGCACACAGCCACATCCTCAGCCATGGCTTGTAGTACTGTAGCTTGCTGCAGTTTATTCACTGCAAGTTGCATTTTTTTTATTTTTTGGCATTATTATTACAAATTCCATTGTATTCTGTAGTAATAGCTTCAGTTTCTTGTGATGCTATATTGTATATGCCGAGGATTTCAGAAACAGAGTCGACATTGCAGTTTGCTGCATTTAAGTTGCGTTAGGCATACACAGTATGTTTTGGAATATGATGGGCATGCACAGAATCTGTAATTATCATAACACTGAATAGTTATGTTCTTTGACTGCTTTCAGAGTGTTTTCTGAAATCATGTCCACAGTTGATGTACTGAAGTCTTCCTTGGTGTGCTGCGCTCTCCAAAGATAGCTTTTGGAATCCATCACAAGGCTCCCATTCTGCCTGGTTAACTAAGACTTTTGACACCACTAACTTTTTTAGTTATGAATCTCTAGGATTTCTCAAGCTAAGTGATATGTTTCAAAAATTCAATGCCAAAATGGGTATTGGATTCAGTAATGGGTCTGCTGAGATACAAGTAAAGGGGAATTGAGTTCTCTGATTAGATGATCCAGATAGAAGAGTTTCTGAACTACTGCAGAGACATGATGGTCAAAAGATAAGGAATTATCAACAAGAGTGTCTAGATCCCATTCTACAGTGACTGGGTGTGTTGCCATGAGGTCTGTTATGTTATACTATATAGGTGTATTACCTATATGGTATCTGAAGATGTTTTCTTTACCAAAATGAGCTATACTGCATTTTTTTCACATTTAATTTGAGATCATTGTCCTTGTACCAGTTGTTAACGTTGTTTAATATGTTAACGTTTAATACATACTGGGGCAATTCTCAGTCAGTGGAAGATCAAATAAGAACATCCAATTTACAGTCATCTGAAAACTTAGCTAACCATAGGCCACAAGTGTTGGCCTGAAGGTCTGAGAAATAGATAACAAGGAGGAGAGGGCCCTTTACTGAGCCCTGTAAAACACTCTGGTTAAATTTTTGCTTTCATAAATGGAATCTGCAACTGCAGTCAGATAAGTTCTGTCAAGCTACCCACTGCACAACATAGACAAATTTACAAATCTATCAATAATGCCTGCATGGGGAATAGTGTCAAAGGCCAAGGCAGGCCCAAATATGCTATATATGCTGTGTGACTGCTATCTATTACTTTGGTGACTTTTTCAAAGAAATCAATGAGGTTAATGAGGTAGGCCCTTCCTTTGACATATGACTATATATAAACATATGCGTGTGTGAGTATATGCATAAATAGGGGATCACTACTAAATCCTGAATACTTACAATACTGAAGACCAGAATCCTGAGACCAGATACCCGAAAGATGAGAAGACCGGAAGACCAGAAGCATGAATTTCAAAATCACAAAGTACGGAGATGTTGAAGTAGCACTTCTGGTGCTGCGGTTTGTGAATGGATAGGTGGAAGGTCAGGTAATTATCTATGTTTGATTGTGTTGGTAAGGGGCTTTAGTGTGTGTGTGTAAGTGTGTGTTGTGTGTGTGTGTGTGGGGGGAATGTAGGTGTGTGGTGGTGTTTTCGTGTGTTTGTATAGTGCGACCTTGGAGTTAGAATATTTAAGTAGGGGGGATTGTGGGGGTGCAGGGGGTCTTGCCCCCTATTTTTATGTAGTGTAATTTTGCGTGTTTGTGTTTTGGGTGAAGGTGTTTGTATGTGTATGTGTGTGGTGTATGTTTAGTGTAGTGATTGGGATTTTAAATTTCACGCTTCTGGTCTTCCGATCTTCTCGTCTTTCGGGTATCTGGTCTTGGGATTCTGGTCTTCGGTATTGTAAGTATTCGGGATTTAGTAGTGATCCTATATATATATATATATATATATATATATATATATATATATATATATATATGTTTGGCTGTTCTTTTCTGTTTTCTATGACAGCTGCTAAAGCTGTTTGTTATTAAAAAAAATAAAAAACGCCATTGCTGATGTAGGGAAGACTTGTTTTAAAAAAAATCCAATACAGATAAGTCCATACTAGTGAACTACATCTCTTTGTAATCACTGCTGAACTGTGCTGCCATTCACCACTGGATCAAATGGAATAAAAGTGATAAGCCATCTTATCTGCCATAGTTTTGTTTGGTTTAACCCTAACATTTGTAAATAATACCACAAACATAGGTTCATAGGTTGGTACTAGGCTATCGGCCCTAGGGCCTATACAAGCCTAGCCATAACAATTCCCTGGCTATTTCTTCCCACACTATTTACTTCCCTGGACCCCTGTCTAGCAGGGCGACTGACATGATCCCCGGGGTGAATTTCCTTTCTCCCATCCAATTATCAAGGTTCCTTTTGAAGAGGGCCAATCAGGTGCTCTGCTTGACATGTATGGGCTGTCTATTCCAGAGTCTGGGGAGTCTCTGGGTCAGGAAACTATCCCTCCAGCATGTTTTGTTTATTGTGATGACAAGATTTAGATCCCTGGAGCATGTGGCTCTGAGGGATTGGGATTTCTTTAAGTGTAGCATGTCCAGCAGCTCTGGGTTTGACATGGCCTTGTATGTTAAGCAGAGATTGCCTCGGAGTAGACGATATGCGACTGAGTGTAGCTGGAGTTTTTTAAGGCGGCCAGCATAGGGCATCTGCTTCAGGCCTGTGATTCTTTTAGTGAGGTATTTCTGCGGCCTTTCCAGTTGTTGCAGATGTTTTGAGAGGTGCATTCCAAATGGGGCGTTGTATTCTATAATGGGTCTAATGAGAGATGAGTACAGTGGGACAATGTCCTCCTTTTTTCTGGATGAAAAGCCCTTAGTGATGAGATGTGCCACATAGAAGGATTTCCTGACTGTTGTGGCGATGTGGTTATTGAAGGTGAGACCACTGTCCACCTGTGTCCCTAAGTCTCTTATCACACTTTCGGTATTTAGTGTACTGCCACCTATGTGATAATTCACGGGTACATGTTTTTTCCCAAAGGGGATAACTATACATTTCTTGGCATTGAGCTTGAACCCATGGCTCTGGCACCAAGCATCTGTTTCTGTAAGGTCCTTTTGTAGAGTATCCACATCATTTGGGGATTCAGTAATGGCTCTCAGTTTGCAGTCATCTGTGAACTTTATTAGCCAGAGTCACTCAGTGTTGGCCTGTACTTCAGAGAAGTAGATGCCAAACAAGAGAGGTCCCAGGACTGAACCCTGAGGTACTCCACTTGTCACTTGTCTGGAGCTGGATTTGGAGTCAGCTACTTTTACAGTGTGGGTTCTGTCAGTAAGCCAGTTGGCAACCCATCGAGTGATGTAGGGATTAATGCCCACCTTAGTAAGTTTATCTATGATTCCAGAGTGGGGGATGGTGTCAAAGGCCTTGGCGAGGTCCAGATAGGCTGTGTGGACTGCCTTACCCTTATCCACAGCCCTGGAGACTGATTCAAAGAAGTCAATAAGGTTCAGGAGACAAGATCGGCCCTTCATGAACCCAAACTGGGTGGGGTCCAGTGTTTTAAGGTTGCCAATGTCTTTGTTTATAAGTTCCATGATAATATGCTCCATGGCCTTGCAGATCAGGTTCGTCAGACTGATGGACTGATGGGGTGGTAGTTCCCGGGATCCAAGATGGATCTTCTCGTTGTGGAGTGGGATAACTGTAGCTGTGCGCCACTCAGTGGGCATGAAGCCTGAGGTGAGAGTATGATTAAACATGACACTTAGATGAGGTGCCAGTTTACTTTGTAGTTCATGTAGTACACAGCCCGGGATGTCATTTTTCCCATGGATGCTGTATTCTTAGCTTTGGAGAGTGTGTTTTTTACCTGTGTGGCTGTTATTACTGGAATTTGACAATCTTACAGTATTGAGATTGGCCATTTAGGGGGTGAGAGGGGGGTGAAGTTGGCACTGAATCGATCTGCCAGGATACTGGCAATATCCTTGGGATCAGTATATTTAATGCCATTCTGTTGTAGCTCAGAGCAGATCTGAGCATTGCCATTTACATTCTTGACATAGTTATAGAATGTCTTGTGGTTGTGTTTCTGAGTAAACCTTCACCCTATATATCTATATTTGTCTTGGTATATAACCCTGCATGTTCATTTGGGGTGACACTCCTCCATCATGAGATGTAGGATTAGAACTGCCCCTTTGAGTTCAGCTACACTGATGTACAGGAATAGTTTTGATGTCCAAAGGAAGCATTATGGAGATGTCGTTTGAATAAATATCTTGCCATTGTTGTCCCATAAGGATATATAGTTACACACACATTTCTATACCATAGACATATTTTATATCTGTTGCCTTGTGAATATGTGGTTATGTTTGTTCTATGATGTATATGCATGTGTATACTATATTCCCTAAACATGATGTGTAGTATATTATTATGTAAATTTAGTGGTAAATACAGCACTTTCTTATAGGTTCTTGTTAATTTTTCAGACACACAACATGTTCCATGTTATGTAAAATAAGTATTACTAGGATAGTAATGCTGAATTAATTGTGTATTTTGCAACATGGTTTATCCTAGTATATATGTAATAGTTTGTAGTTTGTGTAAATATACAGATATTGCTTTTACTTCATTACTAGAGAATTAATATATGTGTGTATAGCGGTTTTGGTTTTACATTGATATATATATATTCCCTCATATATATTTTATATATTTTTATGTTTATTTTGAAGTTTATATGTGGGATATAAAAAATTTTAGTAATGGAAAATATACATCTTTGCAGGTCTTACGCATGGTGGGTAGGATCAGTATGAAGAATGCATTTAAACGCTGGACCTTTATTAAATTTTCTTAGTTCCTGGTCTCTATGGTCTTGCTTTAGGACCGTGGGGACAACTTTTTTGCTCAGGAGGAACTTCCTACTGAGAATTCAGACATGTGACTTTATTAGTGAATAGGATGAGGTTTAATTTGCAATGGCAAACAGTTTGTTGATGCTTCTTGCAGCTTTTTACCGATGCTGGAACTGTCTTAAATAACTTGCATTGTATAGTTTTCTTACAATTAAGGTAAGGATTCTAGCTATGTTTATATGAGTTAAGAGACAAGGAACACCATGATAGTATTTTGATGAAAGAACTCTTAGTCTGTGAGGGATGTATTCTCATTTCTGAATGCCATTTGCCAAGTTGTAATGCTTTTGTTCAAAGTATGCACTTTTGAATTATGAGTTTGTAAATGCATTTTTTATGTCTGAAGTCTGCAGCGTTTTGTTTAGTCAGAGGGTTTTGGTGATGCTTTGAAACATTTTGTGATGAGTGTGAGTGCTGCATTTTAGAAAATGTATTGGATTGAATTTAAACTGTATTTGAATGTAATGATGGCTTTAAATTGGTAAAAGGCAATTAAGCTTCATTTTAAATTAATGAGCCCGCCAAAAGTTGTTTAGTATAAGTATTTTGGAATCATTTTATGACATTGTATCTGATGAAGCATAGTTTAACTATGCGTTTTATTCTCTGTTTCCAATAAATGAATTTTTTACATATTTTCATCGTGGATATTTTCAGTGTGTCAGGAGCTTGAGTTGGGACTACTCTGTAGAAGGATTTACTCGTGGTGACTGTTCTCACTTTTTGGACTTCATAGTTATAGAATGTCTTGTGGTTGTGTTTGGAATCTTTGGCAATTTTATTTTCGTAGCTAGCTTTGGAGGATTTTATGAGGGATCTCAGCTTCTTACTGAGGCTGGTAAGGGAGTTTTTTGCATCCTGGGAATTCCTCTTTTCTGCAACAGTTTTTTCCTTTTGTTGTAAAGTTTGTTTATGGCAGGGGACCACCAGATTGGCTTCCTTTTTTGGAGAAGAGAATCTCGGTTCTATTTGGGATGGCACGATTCATGCATGAGTGGATGTGCTTGTACAGTGCCTTAGTGTAGGACTCAGCAGTCGAACAAACAGAGCCTCTGGAATTACTATTTAACATCCTCCAAACAAAAATTTTCAAACTAAAAACTGTATGAAATGAAATGATTCAAAACAGTTAAGAAAAAAATGCTTTTATATACTACTAAATCAGACTTCATCAGACTCTGAAGTTTGCTCTAATAAATGCTGAAAATGTTTAGCTATAGAGAAGTCATAGTTTTGGCTTTTTCTTTTCTACTGTGTGTTATTAGGAAATATTAGTTGTCATAGTAATATTACTTTATCTACTGTTTAATTTACATGGTTATTAGGATTGCTTTTGAGCCCCACTCTATATGTTTTTAAAGGCTAAGTCCACAGAGAATTACCTGAGGGAAGCAGGGAAAAGTATATCAATATAGTCGTTAACATAAAAGATTATGATCAGGTCACTGATAACAACGAATATGTGTTTGAAAAATGAATTCCAAAAAATTCACCCCAAGAATGAAATTCAAGGGATGAATTCCCTGGAATCCATTTAGAAAACATAACAAATTGAAGTCATGATTACAGACCTGTTCATAATTCTTTGTAACACTTATAAAGTTTAGCTGCCTTTATGTGCTGCCAGTTAAAAATGTGAGGAAGCATGACATGTCTAACAGTTATAAAAGCTATAACATGCCTTCTAAATAGCATGAAACATGACCTGTCAGGGCCTCTGGAATTACTATTTAACATCCTCCAAACAGGTTTCATGCCTCATGAATGGAGAAAGGCAACAGTCATCCCATTGCACAAAGGTGGGCCATCTACAGACCGTGGAAACTGCAGACCCATAAGTCTCACTAGTCTTATATGTAAAGCCATGAAAAGAATTTTCATGGAGATGATCAAGAGAGATGTAGAAAATCTCCAGACACTGGACCCAACCCAGTTTGGTTTAGTCAAGGGCAGATCATGCTTACTCAACCTGGTGGACTTCTTTGAGAAGGTCACTAAAGCAATGGACGAGGGCGAAATCGTTCACACTGCCTACCTTGACCTGGCCAAGTCATTTGACACAATACCCCACTCAGGCATTACTGACAAACTCAGGAGGTTAGGTACAAACCTGTATGTCACCCTGTGGATAGTCAACCGGCTAACAGACATGACCCAGGAAGTTTGAATTGGGGAGTCCACCTCTACAAAGAGGTCAGTCACAAATGGAGTTCCTCAGTGATCAGTCCTTGGACCACTCCTTTTTGGCATTTACTTCTCAGAAGTCAAGGCCAATGTCAGTGGTCTCTGGCTGACTAAATTTGCAGATCGTTGCAAATTAGGAGCTGTCATTGAATCTAACACTGACACAAATGTTCCCCAGGAGGGGCTAACACAGACAAATAACTGGTCTCAGAGCCATGGACTAAAACTAAATGCCAAGAAATGCATAATAGTATCCTTTGGAAATCATCCATCCCTGGTAATTATCATATTGACAACACACCCCTTAGAATTGACCCAGTAGTCAGGGACTTAGGGACACACATAGATAGTAATCTAGCATTTGATCATCATGTGTCTACAGTGGTAAGAAAATCAGTCTATGTTGTGCAACTTATAAACAAAGGTATGGTATCTAAGTCCAAGGAAGTCATTGTTCCACTGTATTCGGCATTCATCAGACTTATCATTGAGTACAATGCACCCTTTATTATGTACCTAACCAGGCATATCCAACAACTGGAACATCCACAGAGGTTCCTCACTAAAAGAATAAAGGGCATAAGTAATATGTCCTATACAGACTGCCTCAAGGCCCTATCCCTGTATTCTGTCTTCTACAGGCTTTTGAGGGGAGATCTATGCCTGGCATACATGGCATTGCCAGACTCCACTCTGATGGATCTTCTGCATATCCACAAAAGAAACAGTACCAGAATTACCCGTTCTAAAGACTTAAACCTTGCCTGTGATATAAATAGGACATGCTGGAGATATAGGTATGTATCCCAGAGACTACCCTGTCTATGGAACAGGCTCCCCATCCATGTGAAGCAGAGTTCCTCCTTAATCCAATTCAACTGCAACTTAGACAGCTGGATAGGAAACTGGAAATTCATCCCTGGTTTGCAGCTATATCTCTCATGCAAACAGGTAACCTGTAAATGGTTCATCTCCCAGGCCCATGCTTACACTTACCAAGGGTATCAGAACTGGTCAGAGATTTGGGATGCATGGGTAGGCTTAAAAAGGCCCTTGTGGTCATTAACCTAGTAAACACCTATGGACCTATGAACATACTTCATGATGCCAAACAATGACAGTCAAAAGTAAAGTACATCTCTAGTCAACCAAGCACACCATTTGGGTGGCATTCCAAAATTTATTACAGCTTTCAAAGTTGTTAGAAGGCTTTCAATATAGGTCTGTGGTGACTGTCATCTGGTACCACCACAAAGCTGTTTATTGAGGTTCATATGTAAGAACCTCACAAAGACAAGTTGTTAAAGCTAGGTTCTTACATATGAACCTCAGTATAACAATGCTGTTTTTTTTTATCTTGGAGAGTAATTAGCATGCTCCGTGTATTACAAAACACTTAAACTCGATTCATGAACAGACATGCATATAGATGAGTATAAATGAGATTTTTGGATGAGTAGAGTTTGCATAGGGAACATGTGGATACTGCTACCTTTAGACATCACAAATATAGGAAGTGTCACCATTATTCTTTTCAGCATTCACATTTCAAGACAAAAATATTTATGTAAGTTCACATCTGCACAAGTTATGTACTACCAAAAATTGGTTTGTCAACAACTGGTTACTTTTGGGGAGAACATATAATTATAAAAGTGATGCCAGTACCTCTGCCTTACATGTATCTGAGCAATAGGCTGGAGCCTAAAAAAGACTGTAAACAAAAGCCTGGTGGATAATTTTTATGAGTTTATATATGGAAAATTTACTAAGACAAATGCTGAGAGACAGATAAATGCTTAATATTTGAACATTAGAAACTACATAAATAAAAAAGAAGTAATGGAGCACCACCTAAAGCAGTGAACAGTAAAATAGACATAATAACCAAAGCCTGGCTTGATCTGATGATCGGGGCTTAGATAAAGATGGTTATAACAACTAAGCAACATGAATAAAGAAGTGCCAAAATGGGAAAGTTATGATATATAAAAGCATTATAATACATTTTTGCAGTAAACAAACTCAAAACTGAGTCTGGCTAACTATGACATTTTAGCTGTAATGTAATTCAAACTGGCAGAAAATTAAAGTTATGTACTTACTATAATGCTAGATCCTTGTCCTTCTCCATCAGACTTAAAGGAAAACTCCACCCTAGAACTAAAAAAACACTGTTTTTATCACTCTATCTTTGTTTCCTGACCAATTTTAACACCTCAAAAAAAGAAGTTATGTACTTACCATAACGTTCCATGCTTGTAGTCCATCTCGCCTACATTCTTGCTGGATGGGTTCTGAGCCAATATTCAGCTCCAACTCGACCGATACTAAAGCTTGAGAGCTTTTACTGACTCGAGGCTAGCCCCTATCCCATGGTGCCTCATGGCAAATCCCCAGATCTAGTTTGCAAGAAAGCAATAAATACCTATCAGGTAAGACCAGTATAAGAGCTGCATAAATACAGACAAAGGATTTTGAAAATATAATCCATGCCAGGTGGACAACAAAATAGAACTATGTCAGGCAGCACCAGTATAGTCCACCAGATCTCCCAGAAAACAGGAAGGGGGTTGGAGTGATGGACGCAAGAATGTAGGCGAGATGGACTACAAACATGGAACGTTATGGTAAGTACATAACTTGTTTATGTTATGTAGTCCTATCTCGCTGTAATTCTTGCTGGATGGGACAGCATCCCTAGCACCTATATCCTGGGGGGCTCAAGAGAAGAAACTCTTCAGCACAGTGGACCCAAAGGAAGACCTGTCTCGGGAGGCCAAATCCAATTTGTAATGAGTGACAAAAGTATGTGGTCTCGCCCAAGTAGCTGCTGCACAAATAGTGTCAACTGGGAGCCTAGATCTAAAGGCACATGAAGTAGCTACAGCTCTAGTAGAGTGACCTTTAACTTTGACGGGTAACTGTTTGCCAGTTTGTTGATAAGCAAATGATATGCAATCTGAAAGCCATTTTGAAAGAGTAATCTTAGAAATAGGCAAGCCTTTCTTTTTGTCAGAAAAGGAAACAAAAAGTTGATCTGATTTTTTGAATTCTTTAGTCCTATGTAGATAAAACCTGAGTATTCTGTGAACATCTAACTGGTGTAGTCTATACTCTGACTTATTAGAGTGGTTTGGAAAAAAAACAGGTAACTCAATAGTAGTATTCAGATGGTGCTCTGAGCATATTTTGGGAAGAAAGGAAGGGTTTGTCCTGAGAGAGACTCTATCCTTGTGAAAAAGAATGTAAGGAGGTTGAACAGTTAGAGCTTGCAGTTCTGAGACTCTCCTAGCAGATGTTATGGTTACTAAGAATAATGTTTTCCATGACAACAATTTTAGGTCTGACGAGGAGGATGGCTCAAAGGGTGCAGACATCAAAGATGAGAGGACTAAGTTTAAGTCCCAGGGTTCTAATGGTTGTTTGATTGGAGGCCTGAGAAGAAGAACTCCTTTTAAGAAAGTTTTACACAAGGAGTGCTGCATGATTGGATTTCCCATGAAGCCAAAGTGGAAATTGGAAATGGCAGCTAACTGAACTCTAACTGTAGCGGCTGCCGCTCCTTCATGAAAAATTGACGCTAGGAAGGATAAAATAGATTCTATAGGAGCAGTATATGGATCTAAGCCCCTGTTCCTAGCCCAGAAAGAAAACCTTCTCCATTGGCTGGAATATAGTTTCTGAGTGGAAGGTTTATGGGATGAAATTAGAATGTGTTTGACCACTGGGGATAGAGGAATACACTTGGCTATTCGTGGAATTGGAGCAGCGATGCTGTCAATTTGAAGGTGTGGATGGAGGGGTGGAACTGTCCTGACTGATGAATCAGGAGATCTGGAGATGAGTCCAGAATCCATGGTTCCTCCAAAAGGTAGGGCCACAGGAAGGGAATCAAACAAAGCACTCTGCCAATGCAGCAATGCAAGGTCAAACCAACTTGTAATCCAAACACCAATGACCAGCATGTAGGTATATAAGGCAATAAATCTTTTAATAAATTTTATTCGTCAGACCGGTTTTGGATCACCAGCCTTCTTCAGTGAATCATAAACAAACAAAACATCATACACCCTAGTTAAATAGTCCCCCCACAAAAAAAAGTGACATACATAGTCCAGCCCATATTAAAGGGCAAGAAACCTACTAAATATATTATAAATCTAAAATCCAATGTATTACATACAGTTAATAACACCCATAAAAAACAACATAGTGAACCTAAATGAAAATACATATAAGTATATCTGGCATGACTTTATAAATGATCATTAAGTCCAGGGGGAAACAATCCTCCCAAATTAATAATCCAGTATTTCTCATTTTTGTTGAGTTTAGTGTGCCACCCCTGTTGATTATTCTGATCCCTAATAATTCTATCTATAATCATAAAATGAAATTCAGCGTCAGCATGTTTAACAGTGTGGCGATAAAGTGCATTGGTTTCCTGTCTATTCCGTATGTCGCTTCTATGTTCAGACATACGTATCCTCAATGTTCGAGAGGTCTGACTGATGTAAAATGCCGAACATTTACAGGTAGCCAAATAGACAATCCAACTGGTACCACAGTTACCAAAAAAATTTAGATCATAAACCCTAATAGTATTTTTACTAGTAAGTTTGCTTACAAATTGGCAAGAACTGCAATGCCCACATGGAAAAGTACCTAACAATCGATCACCTAACACCGTAAGTTGTTTATATACAGCACCACCACTCTCAATATGTTTAAAATGTGATAAATGGGACCCCAAAGTTTTGCCCCCTCTGAAGGAGAACTGACACCTATTGCCTAAACAAGCTCGGAGTTCATGATTAGCCAATAAAATATTCCAATGTGTATTAATAATATTCCTAATAATATTGCTATTAAGCCCATATGTAGTCACAAATCTGACCATATCCCTAGTTTGAGTAGTAGCAGTATGTTGATATTTCAACAATGAATCCCTGTCCTTACCACTGGCCCAATTGTTAGCCAATGAAATATCAATATTCCGATATCCCCTATTTCTGAACCTCTGGCACAGATCTAATTTGGACAACTCAAAATTCTCCACAGAAGAACTAATTCTCTTAATGCGCAGAAACTGGGATTTAGGAATATTGCAGATGGTGTGTTGGGGATGCAAGCTGGAGGCATGGAATAAACTGTTATACTGAGGATATTTACAAAAGGCTTTAATACCCAAAGTATTATCAGCATTATGATATAGAGTTACATCCAAAAAATTGATGACATCCTTATGAGTGGTGGCAGTGAACACAATGCCCCACTTATTTTTATTAAGATATTGTAAAAACTCTTCCAAATACTCAGCATCAGCCCTCCACACCATCCAACAATCATCCAGATATCTGCGCCATACATCTATTTCATCCAATTATAAGTTGTGAGAAGAATCATAAATGAGTTGCTCTTCCAAAAAGGCCATAAATAGATTTGCATAAATAGGTGCAAATGATGCACCTATGGCCGTCCCTTGTAGTTGCCAATAGCACTCACCCTAAAAATGAAAAACATTTTTGGTTAGTACATGCTCTGCCATACATAAAAGTAACGTATTGAAACCAACCGGATATAAAAGTACAGTTGTGTACCTACCATAAATGTAGATTTTCAAGTGTATTCACTGTTGCAGTCATTACACTTGGGTTATCCTGCTGGCAGGCTACCCGCAGTCTGCCTGAATTCCAAAGTCCTGGTCCAGTGTCGGTTGCTGTCACCTCTTCCCTGACGTCAGTGCGCCAGGGATATAAAAGATGCAGCCGACGCCATTTTCTTCAGTTTTTCTTGCCCCAGATGTCAGGTGCCCCCAAAAGGGTAGGCTAAAAATTCTGCTCATAAAATGCATGCACTAACATAAACATTACCTTCATCTACAAGCAAATACACCACATAGGTTGTATAGAATAGAGAAGTACAGATAAGTCCCAGCAATGAAAGGGGGATAGTGGGAGGGTAACCTGGACTGCAAAAGTGAATACACTCAAACATCTACATTTATGGTAGGTACACAACTGTACTATGTTCATCGTGTTTCACTGTTGCAGTCATTACACTTGGGTTGAATCCCAAAGCTGAGGTTGGGTGGCTGGGCCTAAATAGAATTAGGAGTGGCTATGAGGCCCTGCAGAACTGCAGTGGCAAAGCCTGCTCTGGATTTAGAGTAAAGAGGTAAGTGGTAGTGCTTTGTAAAAGTGTGCACTGAAGTCCAAGTTGCAGTCTCCAAAATGTCCTTGGTTGGTACTCCTCTGAGGAAGGCTGCTGAAGTGGCTGCTGCTCTGATTGAATGTGGCCTAATGCCTTTAGGCACTGATTTGCCATGTTGTGAATAGCAGAAATGAATGCAGTGGCCTATCCATTTTGAAACAGTCTGCTTTGAAATAGCTTTTCCTTGTGATCCTGCAGCATATGCCACTAAGAGTTGCTCAGTCTTTCTGAAAGCTTTAGTTTTGTCCAAGTAGAAGTGTAGCTGTCTGTGTATGCCCAAAGAATGCAGGAGTCTCTCTCCCTTACTCTGTGGGTTTGGATAAAAGGTAAGCAAATTAATGGTTTGGTTAAGAGCCACATTGGACACTACCTTAGGCATAAATGTTGGGTTTGTCCTTAGAGAAACTCTGTCCGGATGGAAAATAATAAAAGGTTCCACAGCCATTAGTGCCTGTAACTCTGAGACTCTTCTTGCTGAAGTTATTGCTAGGAGCAGAGCTGTTTTCCATGATAAGAATTTAATCTCAGCTGTATTGACTGGCTGAAAAGGAGGCAGTGTGAGCTTTTCCAAGACAAAATTGAGGTCCCATGCAGGTATTGGTGCTCTCCTTGGAGGTCTTATGTTTTTGGCCCCTCTGAGGTACTGCCTTAGCAGTGGATGAGAAAAAATAGGTAGGTCCGTATTGTAATGAGCTGAAATAGCAGAGGCATGGATCTTAATTGATGAGAAGGATAGGCCTTTGTCCAGCATCTCAGTTAGGTATTGTAAAATCTGAGGAATATTTGGTACAAGCGTGTCAATTCCTTGTGCCTGGTTTCAAGCACAGAATCTCTTCCATTTTTCTGCATAAGATTTTCTGGTGCTGGGCCTTCTGGCCTCCAAAATAACATCCATAACTGCTTTAGAGAGAGGTGTGTTCTGAATGGTTACATTATCCGCCATGCAGCCAGATTTAGGGTTCTGAGTTGGCTGTGCAAGATCTGATTGTTTTGTTGGGTCAGTAAATGAGGAATTTGAGGTAATATCCAGGCTGGGCCTTGAGACAAGCTCTTTAGGATTGGGTACCACTGCTGGCGTGGCCAGTCTGGGGCAATCAGTATAATTTTTGGCTTCTCTTGTCTGACCTTTAAGAGTACCTTGGGGAGGAAAGGCATATACTGTAAGGTTTTTCCATGTGAATGATAGAGCATCCACTTTCCATGCTTGTTTGTGATAAGTCCTTGTGCAGAATTTCTGTAGTTGGCAGTTGTGAGGGGAGGCAAATAGATCTATGTCTGATCATCCCCATTTCCTTGTTATTATGCTGAAGATTTGTGAATCTAGTTTCCACTTGTGAGGATCCATGAGGTTTCTGCTTAGTTCGTCTGCCAGAGCATTTGTCTTTCCTGGCAGGAATTGTGCTTGCAGGTGTACTTGATAAGTCAATGCTGTGTTCCACAAAGTCATGACTTGTCTGCAGAGGGGGTAGGAATGTGTGCCTCCCTGCTTGTTTATGTACCACATGACTGTAGTATTGTCCGTCTTTATCAGCGGTTGTCCTGGATGAAGTAGATCCTTGAAGGCTGTCAGGGCATATTGTACAGCTAGCATCTCTTTTTGATTGATATGAAGATGCATTTGGCTTGCGGGTTATGTGCCCTGAATACATTTTCCTACCATGTGGGCCCCCCAGGCATAATCTGATGCATCTGTTGTTAGTGTCTGCCTGGCTGTGGGTAAAGTGAATGGCTGTCCCTTGTTGTGGTGACAGGCCTGTGCCCACCATCGAAACTCCTGTTGCAGGCAGGGAATGAGGGTAATTAATGTTTCCAGGCTGTGGCAATGTTGAGTCCAAACACTTTTTAGATACCATTGTAGTTTCCTCATATGCAGTCTTGCATATGGAATTAGCAGAATGCAGGATGCCATGAAGCTCAAAGCCTGCAGAATTTTTCGTGCAGATAACTGGGTCTTTGTTGCCAACATTTCAAAGTAAGAAGTCAGTTGCCTTTGTTTGTCTGGCATGAGATATGCCATCTGGGCAGTTGTATTTAAGCTTGCACCCAGGAATATTATCTCTTGAGAGGGTACCAGTTTTTATTTCTTTTCGTTTACTGTGTACCCTAGGCAAATTAGTAATCTTTTTACAAACGCCAGATGCTTCAGTAGAATGTCCTTGTTCTCTGCTTGAATAAGGCAGTCATCCAGGTAAGGATATATTTGGATTCCTCTTTGTCTGCAAAATGCAATTACTGGTGCCAGGCATTTTGTGAAGACCCTGGGCACAGTAGATAAGCCAAAGGGCAGTGCAGAGAATTGGTAGTGCATTGAGCCTGCTATGAATCTGAGGTATCTTCTGCAAGATTCTCTGATTGGGACATGCAGGTATGCCTCTTTGAGGTCCAAAGTTACAAGCCAAGCCTTTTAGCCCAGCATGGGCAGACGCTGCTGCAGAGTCAACATTCTGAATTCTGGAACATCCAAAAAAGTGTTTAGAATAGACAGCTCCAGTACTGGTCTCCAGGCTTTGTTCTTTCTGGGTACCAAGAAAAGTCTTGAGTAAAATGCTTGTCCCTGCTCTTGCTGTGGTACTCGCTGAATAGCCCTCATGTCCATGAGGGATTAAACTTTCTTTTGTGCCTCTGCCTATTGATTGTGTGGCAGATCTGGCATACCTTTTGTCTTTGGAAGGGTGTGAAAGTGGAACCTGCAGCCCTGAGACACTATATTCAAGACCCATTTGTCCTGGGTGATCATGTGCCAGTTCTGTGAAAAAAGTGCTAGTTTTCCCCCTAAGGGTGCTGCCAAAAGATAAGTGCTTGGCATTGGCAGAGGAAAGTCATTGGGACTGTTTCCTATATGGCTGTGATTTGTCTTCCCCACTTTTGGAGGTAGAAGCACCCCATTGTTTAGGCCTGTATGAGCCTTGGGGCTGGGTTCTGCCTCTAGGGCATCTGTATCTGCCTCTTTATGGCCTGTCTGACACCAGAAAGGACCAATTCTTAGAAGGCCAGTTCTTGCTAAATCTGGGTGGCTGTACCAGTAAGAAATCCTTTACTGTCTGCATAGATTTCGCTTTATCCTCCATTTTCTTCAACACCTCTTCTGTCTTAACACCAAACAAAGTATCATGCTGTAATGGAGCATACAATAATTTTGCTTTAACATGATCAGGCAGATTCTGTTCCTTTAACCAAGCATGCCTTCTAATGACAGAACCCGTAACAGCGGCCCTACAAGAGGCCTCCAGTGAATCAAAACCACATAGCAAAGTAGGCTTTCCCACTTGTTCAGCTGCATGCAATAAATCCTGAATTTCCTTGTTTTCAGAACATTCAGAATTTGTCAACATTTTCTGTTTTAGCAGTGACATTAAGTATTGCTGATATTTAAGCATATGAAACTGACAATTTAAAGCCCTTACAGCCAAGGTAGCAGAAGTGTACATTTTTTCCCCCATCTGTTCAGTGCCCTAGAATCCCTCTCAGAGGGGACAGGGTTTTTTGCAGTGGAAGCCTTGACCCCCTTGAGACCCTGAGATATAGTTTCTGGGTCAGCAACAGGGTTTTTATATAGAAATTTATGAGAATCTGGAACTCTATAGTATCTGTCTGGCTTAACAGGTGCAAGGGGTAAAGAGTCAGGAGACAGGCCAGACTCTGAAAATACATCATCTACAATGTCTAGAACAGGTGGAATAGCAAGAGGTCTGTGCTGAGGTAGTAAAAGAAAGTCTCTGAGCTTTTTCTTAGATTCTGAGTAATCTTGGCTCTCCCAGTGAAAATGCCCCCTCATGGTATGCAGTGTTTCCCCAAAAGAATAATCCTCAGAAGGAGAGGCTGAAGGAATAGATTCTTCAGCATCAGAATCCTCATAGGGAGGAAGAGAGTATCCCTGTTCAGAAGAGGAGTCAGAGGAAATGGAAAGCTGATCAGAAGAGTCATATTTTGTTTCTTGCCTAGGCCTCTTATCAGGAGGGGGATGGGAACCCCTGATCAAAGTAATTAGGTCTTCGGCCATTTTAAGCATCTGTTTCTTAGGCATGGAAGTCTGTCCAGGAGAATGCTGTACTTGTTTCTTTGTCTTTAGAGCTGTTTTAGTCTTTGCCTTTGAAGCTGAGGTTGGCTTGACATATAACTGTGTAGGTCTGAAAACACGCTCAGAAGCCGATGCCTGCTCAGCGGCTCCAGACCCATCTGAGGGAATAGTTTCCAAGTGTCCAATACCTTGAGTATCCAGAGGCCTAGTTGGCTCCACGTGTGAGTCAGTAGTGGTCTGTGGCTCTGAGGTAGCGGGTGTCAGGGGCTGCGAAAGAGTCTCACTGAGAGCCAGCGAACCGGCGACTGGCCTAGCGGAGGCCTCGTCATCAGTTTTGGACCTCGGATGCCTGTCCCTTTCCTTGCGCTTTTTACAAACTACGGTTGTGGGCTGTTCTGACGGCATTATATAATTAAATCTTCGGCCAAAGTAATGAAAGGCAAAATCATACCAACGCTTAATAGTGCATTGGTTAAATCTAGCACAAAACCGACAGCTAGCAACGTCGTGGTCAGAGCCTAGGCAAGGAATACAATAAGAATGAAAATCCTTATGAGGTAGTTGCTTCCCACAAGAAATACAATTGTTAACTTTTTATGACATTGGTCTGGAGCAAGAAACAAAATTTCCCCAACGGGGTACTTAGCTTTAATGAAGACTTCGGATCTGTAATTTGACTTTGAAAATCTCAGGAGTCGGCCGACCGGCACTTGCGAACTGCTTTTGCATCGGGCACCGCACTGTAATAAAGACTGGAGAAAATGGCATCGTCTGCATCTTTTATACCCCTGGCGCACTGACATCAGGGAAGAGGCGACAGCAACCGACACTGGACCAGGACTTTGGAATTCAGGCCGACTGCGGGTAGCCTGCCAGTAGGATAACCCAAGTGTAATGACTGCAACAGTGAAACATGATGAACATCTAGTGTGTTCTAACCAAAAATGTAGTGCTTGAAGACCGGCCCAATGAGGGATGTTGGTATAAAGGGCCTTTACATCAAGAGTACATAACAACCATCCAGGTTCCAACTATGTATAAGAGATAATTTTAAGAAACTGTGTTGTATCTTGCATTCTGGCCCTGACTACAGGAAGCAAAGGTTTAAGATATTTTGTCAAGAACGCTGACAAAGGTTCTGTCAAAGAGCCAATCCCTGACACAATTGGTCTACCTGGGGGTTGTGTGAGAGATTCATGGATCTTAGGCAAGAGGTACAAAATTTGTTTTTGTGGATCCACCACCATGAGATGATTCCTAACTGTGTCAGTAATGATGCCTTCTTCAACTGCCTGACCTAAGAAGGTATCAATCTCCTTTTTGAAATTATGTGTGAGATCCAGGGGCATAGACATGTAATGTTTGGGGTTGGACAACTGTCCCTTACCCTCATTCAGATAATAATCTGTGTTCATTACCACTACTGCCCCTCCTTTATCTGCAGATGCAATAACAATATAATGATTATTTTTAGGTTCTTCCAAAGCCATAATTTCCTGAGAGGAAAGATTATGAGCTAATATAGATGATTCCCTGGTTGAAAAATGAAGATCCCGAAGAAAAGCTTGTAAAAAAATGGAGACATGTTTGTTCATAGGGGGTTGAAAGTTGGAGTTGAGGAATCTGAACTCATCAGATCTTTGAGGGTCGGTATCTGAAAAGAACAATTTAAGATTAAGTCTACAACAAAAGTCGTGTAAATCAGTAACCATGCTATACTCATCAACAAAAAATCCAGGGACAAAATTCAGGCCTTTATTTAAGAGTTTCAATTGTTCATCAGTTAAAATCACATCAGAAATATTTAACACATTTTGGCATGTATGATCTACTGTTTCATGAGGGTCTGTAGTAATCCCTGTAGTGTAGTAATGTTGTTTCCTATTCCTATGTTTGCGCCCCCCACCGCCTATGCCCCCATCTAAAGGGTGTTGTGTGTTACATTTCTTGGGAATAGGTGATTCCTGGGTATTGGCATTATCTGTATCAGTATGGGAAGGGAAACCAAACTTGTTGAGTCCAGTAAAGAGCAATGAGGATCAAGGAACTCCTCAACTGTCTTGCTTTCTGTATTACTTTGGGGATGAGTGGAAAAGGAGGAAAGACATAAAAAAGTTCCTGGGGCCAGTCGTGAACTAGAACATCCCTGGCTGACATCCCCAGATGGGGAATGAGGGCAAAGCAGCTGCTGCAGTTGGTGTTCAGGTGAGTGGCAAATAAGAGGCAGTAAGGCTAGCCCCATCTGAGAAAGATCTCTTTCACAACCATTGGATTCAGGGACCTCTCGTGAGGCATCAGAATATCTCAGCTGAGTTTGTCCGCTATTATGTTGGATTTCCCTGGGATATGCATTGCTATCAGGAAGCGTTGAGTATCCATTGCCCATTTCCAAACTCTTAAGGCCTCTTGGCAAAGTGGGTAAGACTTGGATCCCCCTTGCTTGTTTATGTACCACATGACAGACATGTTGTCTGACTGAATCGCAATAGTCCCAGTGAGAAGGGAGCTGTGAAGTGCTTGCAACACATATAGCACCACTCTCATCTCCAGAACATTGATGTGCAAGTGGTTCTCATGGTTCTGCCAAGTACCTTGGACTGTCATTCCCAGTTAATGCCTCCCCCACCCTATCTGGGAAGCGTCCGTGGTCAAAACTGCTTTCTCTTGTGGAGGAACAAGTGGACGACCTAGGATAAGTTGTTTTGTGTGCAACCACCATGTCAGATCCTTTTTGCATGCATTTGTTATCAAAATCTGGTGAGACAATGGAAGATCTTGCATTGACCATTGGGCAAATAGCAGCCACTGAAGTATCATCATGTGTAGGCGAGTAAGAGGAACTAATGGGATGGCAGAAGCCATAGTCCCTAGGACTTGAAGGACTACTCTGGCCTGAACTTTTTGTTTGTTTAGCAAGGATCTGACTTGACTGCGTAGAGCCTCCACTCTTTCCTGTGTTACCCTTACTGACATGGTGGTTGTGTCTATTTTTGAGCCTAAATATACAATGTGCTACGGGGGAGATAAGACTGACTTTTGTAGGTTTACAGTAATTCCTAGACTGGCGCACAAGGATAGAGTCTCGTCCCTGGTTCTGATGAGTTGATGCTTGGTGGTAGCAGTGAGGAGCCAGTCGTCTAGGTACGGAAACACCTGTAATCCTTGACATCTCAGGTGAGCCGTTACCACTACCATGTATTTGGTAAACACTCTGGGGGCTGTAGTGAGACCAAAGGGCAGTGTTATGAACTGAACATGACTGGCTGCCAGCCGGAAGCGTAAGTGTCTCCTGGAGTGCCTGTCCATTTTGGTGTGGTAGTACGCATCCTGGAGATCAATTGTGCACATCCAGTTGTCTTTCCCGATAAAGGGAAATATCGACTGCAAAGTGACCATTCGGAACTTCGATTTCTTTACATGCTTGTTGAGCCTGCTGAGATTTAGAATTGATCTTCAGTCCCCTGTCTTTTTTGGAACTAAAAGAATCGAGAGTAAGTTCCGGATCCTACTTGCTCTGTGGGGACTTCTTGGATGATTCTTTTTTGCAGCAACGAGATGACCTCTAATGTTGCATGGTCTAGTTGGATGGGTGGTACTTCTGGTAGAGACCGGTTTGTTGGGGGTTCGGAAACAAAGGAGATCAGGTAACCTCTGGATATTATGGTATGTACCCAATGATCTTGTGTGATGGTTAGCCAGGCACTTGGGTACAGCGATAGATGACCCCCGACTGCCTCCAGAGATGGACAGTCGGGCAACCCTTCAGGGGCGATGGAAGGGAGGATCAGAGAAAGTTTCTCTGTCTCCCTGATGCTGCAGACCTACTCTGTCGCGAGGGCAATGTCTTCCACTATATCCTCCTCCTCTGCCTCTGGGGGAGGGTTGACTTTGTACATGAGGGAAACCTTTTTGGGATTTATGGAGCCACATTTGATAGGGTCTGGACAGGAGAGAGAAATGGACTCTGACGGCAGATAAGGTTTTCCCTTCCTGCTCGCACTTAGTCAAAGTCTCTTTCACTTGGGGTCCAAAAAGAGACGAACCATCAAAGGGGATGGTAGTGAAGGAAGACTTGAAGGATTCTGTAAAATTACAAAGACGCATCCACGAATGTCTCCTGAGGGATATTCCTGCTGCGGCTGCTCTACTCACTCCATCTGCCACATATGAGATCAGCCTCATGGAGGAGTTAGCTATGGAATTAAGAGTGGAGAGTTGTGCAGAAAACTTATCCATGAAACCCGAAGCTACTGAACCCTGGAGGGTGTCTCTTAACTCTTTCAGGAGATCCCACTGAAGACGAGTAAAATGAGTCAGGTAATTCAGCGATCTTAGTGTAAATGCCGCTGAAGAAAAAGTACACTTCCCATACCTATCCATCATCCTGGACTCCTTGTTAGGAGGATGGATATTAGAAGATGTCTCAGATAATTCCTTCTTGGTGGCCGCTGCTTCCACCATAGCATCAACGGGAACTCCCTTACTAAGAAAAGGCTTGCCCTCAGGTGCTGTCATAAACTTATCTGGCCTCCCCAGGACGGGCTCCACTGAATCTGGAGAGGTCCACACTTTCCGCAATATGACCCCCAAATGTTGGTCATAAGGCGGTGTCACCCAGGATGTGGAAGATCGGGAACCAAAGGCCTCAAGATACACTCATTCATCCTCAGAAGGGTTAACGGTCTTCCAATCACCCCTCTGTCTAAGGATTTCTAGGATGCCAAAAAAGGAGACATCCTCAGAGGGGGATCTAGGGGACCCTTCTGATTCCTCTAAATCAGTGTCTGATGTGACAGACTCAGGTGAGTCGACATGCTTCCTCTTACACAGCCTCTTCCAAGGGAGTTCTCCAGTGGGATAATCTGGGGAGGTCTCTGAAGAGGGGGCACCCCCAATGGGGGCTACTTGGTCCTCTGGTTTCCTAAACTGTGGAGGGGGGGCAGGAGGAAGACGTTGCTGCCTGCTGCTGGTGGGACACAGGTACCAATGGAATGGCTTTAGCAGAGGATAAAGCCTTCTCTATAGCTTCGAAAGCCCCCCCCCACCGCTCCAAAGAAGACCTCCACTCTGAGGGGACAGATGGTTGACTCCTAGCAAGAGGGAACGGCTCCGAAGCAGAAGTGAGAGCTGAGTCAAGCCGAGGTTCAGAGAGGGAGGGTTGGTTCTGACGAGAACCCAGGGTGACTGTCCCCCTCGGAGTCGACACAAGGGCGTCGGCTCCCAGATCCGTTAGCTCCAGACTGAGCCACTGAGGATAGAGTAATTGGCACTGAGGAAGCAGGTTGAATCCCTGGAGCCGATGGGTCTAAGACAGAGGAACCTGAAGTAAAAGGCTCTGAGAGCGAAGCAGTCAGAGGAGGAACAGTTGTCGGTAACGGGGTCAGCTCCGAGACCTTTGGGTCCGGAGGGGCCAATTTTCTTGCCAGAGCTGGATCCGAAAGCAACCTCTTCACCACCCTCTCGATGTCCTCATCTGAGAAAGTCCTGGAGGATCTGGCAGAGACAGAAGGAGATCTCCTTCTCTCCAAAATAGGAGATCTCAAGGTGGGAGACACAACCTCGATTTCAGGTAAAATTTTCGGTACCAAAGGTTGGGAAACTGATGGCAGCAAAATGGATGAAGCTGAGTTGGAACTGGAACTTCTTGGCTGCGATGCTTTAGTCTTTTTAGTCGGCTCTGAAGCCAGGGCTGATGATTTTCTCTTAGAGGATTTTGGAGCTGCCTGACCAGGTTCCAGCTGTTCCTGGAAGGAACTAGTCATGAGACCCTTATCTATGAGTTTCCTCTTTCTCTCATTTAAAATTCTAGTACTAAAAGCGTGACAAAACGTGTAGGGTTCCTGCAAATGGGCTTCACCAAGGCAATACATGCAATTGGTGTGGCTGTCTGTAAGAGACATTTTCTGCGCACACCTATCAAACTTTTTAAACCCCGAAGGGCGATGATCCTTGTGCTCCCTATCCTTATCTTTTGACATTTCAAGTATCAGGAAAGATAAGTCCGAGAACAATACTAAAAGTATTTTCTACAACAATAAAGAGAGGAAGGAAGAAGAAGATAACTTTTTTTTTTAAACAGTCACACATACAGGGAGGAAAGGCCCTCTAACTTAAACGGTCACTACGGCCCTCTAACTTAAACAAGTCATACAGTCCTCTGGAGGGAACAGGGGTCGAGAACTTTCAAAAACAGTCACACAATAGAGAAGAAACTATGTATATATATATATATATATATATATATATATATATATATTGAATAGAAAAGTAAGAAAAAGACTAAATTTAGCAAAAAATACTTTTGCTTAGCCAACGAGCCAGTAAGACACAACCTCAAAGCTTTCACGGCAAATGAGATCTGGGGATTTGCCGTAAGGCACCATGGGATAGGAGCTAGCCTCGAGCCAGTAAAAGCTCTCGAGCTTTAGTATCATCCAGCAAGAATTATGAAGAGATAGGACTACATAACATCCATATTTTCTTTACCTTCTATAAAATGACTGCTTCTTTTCAGTCTCTAATCACCCTCATTTATGTTTGGCTCAGACCTTGTTTTACGCTATACTTAGAAGTTATCCAGCTACAGCCAGAAAAGTAACTAAATTGAAGGCCTTTGTTCAGGGTTTTCTTTTGTAGTCTAAAAAATTGATTCTGCAAGGGTCTCAGTGCAGTGACAGTTTAACACCTCTGCAGTAGTGTGGAGGAAGGGGACTCTCAATTCCTCATGAACTACAAAAGAAAATTGATTAGAGACAGAAAAGAATTAGTCCTTATACAGAAGGTAAATAAAATAACAGTGACCCTCCCAAATCCCATTATATGTCAATGTCATGGGAATTCAAAGCTATTCAAGTATTATGGGAAAGAGAAAGGGTTGAGGGAGTATAAGATCAAGTTGATACATCAAGCTCTATTGGTAGCCATGTTGTGGAAAACAGGCTAAAATTACAATTAAAGCACTTTGGGTGATTTTGTGGTGTTAGAACAGGTCAGGAAAAAAAGACAGAGTGAAAAAAACATTTTTTAGTTCTATGGTGTAGTTTTCCTTTAACAGATGAGCCCTCTACCCTGAGGCAGATCCAAGCCAGCATTATTATCAGAGTCTTCTCCATTAATGCACTATGTAACAGAACTACTTCAGACTGCATTTGCCCTAAGAACAGAGAGAAATATCCCAAGAAAGAACAAACTCACAACTTACAGAGGTTTAAATAATAGGTAAATGACTTGCCTGATGAAAGGTTTCAGGTTTGACCAGTTAAAATCCCTAAGGAAAAATAACTTACTAAGGCAAAAGGCAAGGAGGCTAGCTCCAATCCACAAAAATGTATTCACAAATTGATGTAAGCGCTTTCGGTTGACAAATATGCAACCTTCCTCAGACAAATCTTTCAAAAAGTGATAAGAATTTAAATATAAAAGCATGGTGACATCATCACATCCTAATCATGAAAGTAAAGCAACAGTCATCCTATAAGGTATGTTAAATGTGTAAAAATATATAAATATATAGCTATATAAAATATAAATACATAAAAAAAATATATATCTATATATATATATATATATATATATATATATATATATATATATATATAAAAATACAACGCATTACAACAAATTAATACCATTTATCAAAATAAATCCATTTAAAACATGTTAGATGTAAAACCTTTTACTATATTTAAACATCTATAAGTATATATATTATATATACATTAACGTCTCTCCAAAGATTTAAGCTTAAGCAATCATTTCAAGGAGCACATTTCATTAAGTTGAGGAAACATGTGGGCATTTGTTAATAAATGCCACCAAAGCTCCCTATATTCAAGCATTAAAGACCAAGGTCCACCCCTAGGATTAATCTCTGGATCTGGATATCAGATCCAGCTTTTAATTTTTTTACAAAGGTACGTATACTCAACCAAGTTGCTACACCATAAATATCATCCATTGAAGAATGCTTGAAATAGGCAGATGAAGTTGATACAGATCTAGTGGTATATGCCTTTGGTTTATGTGAAAGCGAAATATCCTTCTCATTGTAACAAAGGAAATATAATCTGAAAGATTATAATGATGATGTTAATCTTATATATTTAGCTATTTGCGATCAGTGTCAGGCCTTTTATGTAGGCATGACAACAATGAGGCTTAAAGATAGGATCTATAATCATGTATATGATATCAGGAAGTTGAACCAACAAAATGCTTTGGCTAAACAAATAATGGCTTATGAAGGCCATCGGTTTAAATTTAGGGTGTTACAGTTAGTGACCCCTAATAAGAGAGGGGGACATAATATGAACCATTTGGAGACTATAGAACTCCAATGGATTTTTAAGTTATGAGCACATCAGGATCCAGGGCTCAGTCAGTTTATAACCATTAAACCTATTCTTGAAGCATGTAGACTTAGATAAAATAATAAAACTTTTATGGGCATAAATGCAATAGAAGGATAATGGGACAGGGTAGTAGTATAAGTCTCATATACATTTTTATTTATTTATTTATCAAGCTTAATATTTATATATATCATTATATTTTTTGAAAATAATTAGTTATTATTATTATTAGTCAAGAAATATTGATTTATTAGTATAAATTATTATGAGTTTATGAATATATTTGGAGATTTTTACATAATGCTGTTACAGTATTAATACCTCAAAAATATATGGAAATATATGTTTAATTTATCCACTTTTATATACATTTCATGTACTTCCATGTGTTTTCATATGTTATTGTACATACATTGTTCATTATATATGTTAGTTATTCAGTATATTTTTTTATATTTTTAGTCAGATATACTGATACATATATTGATATATAGTCATGTAATTTTTAAGGAGTCAAGTAGTTGTAGATATAGGATATAGCTGAGGTCACCGCAGTTATGAAGTTGATTTTTGTTAATATTTTACATATGTATGAAATAGATATATGAAATATATATATTTTATATGATATTTAAGATTAAGTCAGTATATTCTGCAATTGTTTTATTATTGTTAATGTTCTAATATTATTATTTCAAAGAGTTTTTTAACTGTCCTAGTTCAGTAGCTCAATGCTATATTTAAGAGCACTGATTTATGAAGATACATAGGAATTCTTAGTTTTTAGTATGGTTCTGAACTGATTGAATGATTGTTTAATTAGATGATTATGTTCAAGGTGGTTGCAGGATTTTTTAAGACTGGTTGTCCTATAAAAAGTGAAGTTTTGGGAATGTTTTTGAGATCTGAGGAAGCGTACCTTGGCAGTACATGAAAGTGCTCATCCTTTGCATATGTAATAAAACTTCTTTGTTTTTCATGGTGGTCCTTACTCGTTTTGTTTCTTCGTAAGGTATTTTTTGCTTTTTGCTTATCGAGTTGGACCTTCAGATAGCAGCGGTGTCTTTTTCTTCAGTATAGATTTTATTACTTTGTCAATGCAACTATCACACGATGGAATCTACCCCTACTGAACTGGATTACAACCCACAAGGTAGAGATTTAAATCGGAAATGGAATTGTATTACTGAACAATGCAACAATCCTTTACTTAGTTTGGAACTACAATTTCCGATATCAACTCCAAATACAGGTACATTTGAGAACTTTAATGAATTTAATATGCTAAATAGAGAATTGGAGAATAATCTTTATAAACTACAGAGACTTATATGGCAGAGGCGACACATGGAAGTGTGCTTACACTTCCACGTTATTCCTCGTGGTATGAGAATACTCTGCATGCCCTCTTATGGTGATAGCCATCCTGAGCTCTTAAAGAGGTGGCAAAAATTGAATATAGAACTTAGCATCAACTACATGAAATTACTCATTGATTATTTTTCACCTATAGAAGCAGAGTTAACCGTGAAAGTAGAGGCTTTGAATAAAGATCTACGTAATCGCTTTAAAGGTGAAGTTTATGACAAGAGACTTGAAAACATGTATTCTCAGGTAGCTATGTACAGCGATAAGCTGCAACAAATTAAATATCGTAAACTTCGAGATTACAAAGATTTCACCATGGGCCAAGTCTTTGTATGGCCGAAAAATAACTATCATAGTTCTGTCCAGCATAACTCTCATAGCTCTGCTCAGCATAAACCCAATGAAGCTGTAAATATGTCTGCTACTAATTTAAATAAAGCAGGGAATGAGGATGTACCTGTTCCTTTAAGTGCCACAGTATCATCTACAGCTGATATAAACGCAGCAGTAGAGTTGACTACATCATCTTATAATACCTGTGAACCTGGTGTTGCTGCGAGGATAGACACCCCTCCACCCAATCAGCAAGCTTTTATTGCTAGTCAGTCAGCATATACATCAGGAGCCAGACCAAAATTGCTTACTGGTAGCATGGAACATTTTTTGCCATTTCCTGTCCAGATACGCAGAGCGTCAAGAAGCAGGTCAAACAGTCGGGGTCACAGGAAGAGAAAATTCTCAGGCGGGAATCCCGAACAGAGTCGCCGAATGACAGACTGAAGGATCTGGTGTTCAACTATTCCAGGTTTGATTTTACTCCGAATGACTTTTCACTTTTGAATAAAGGATTATCCTTTATTCCGACACAGAATAGTTGTTTGAGTGAACTTTTGACGGATTTAAGGATGTTTGGATGCTCTGTGACTTTAAAGTTGTTATTTTTTAGTAAACAAGTTACACAAGAGACTGATGTGAAGTTTTGTTTTAAACGGAAAAGTACTTTTTCACCTGCATTACCAACTAATGTAGATTGTTTTATAAAAATGTGTGAAAAAGATTTATATGCTTATTTTTCAGGACGGAAACGGAAATGTTTACATTATAACGTTAGCAATGAAGAATGGTGTTCTTTACAGACTTTATGCAATAATGCTGAATTAACAATTAAACCAGCTGACAAAGGGGGTGGGATTGTGCTATTGAATACTGAAGATTATAATGAAACCATGTACTTAATGCTACAAGATGTTGACACATATAGTAAGATTAATCAGGAAATGTTGGATAATATAGTTAGCAAGATGCATAATGACCTATATGATCATTTGATGTGCAGACAAATTGATTATGATTTATATAATTATTTTTTAGTGGAATACCCTCTCATACCACATATTAAAGGTTTACCAAAAATCCATAAAAATGTTTTACCGTTGCCTATGCGCTCTATAGTGGCAGGTGAGGGGTGGGTAACTGAAACGATTTCTGTTTATATAGAGAAAGTATTGAGTCCATTAATTAAGAATATACCCACCATACTAAGAGACACCTACCAATTGATTGACATTAAAGGTTCAAAAATTTTTTAGTTCTATGGTGTAGTTTTCCTTTAACAGATGAGCCCTCTACCCTGAGGCAGATCCAAGCCAGCATTATTATCAGAGTCTTCTCCATTAATGCACTATGTAACAGAACTACTTCAGACTGCATTTGCCCTAAGAACAGAGAGAAATATCCCAAGAAAGAACAAACTCACAACTTACAGAGGTTTAAATAATAGGTAAATGACTTGCCTGATGAAAGGTTTCAGGTTTGACCAGTTAAAATCCCTAAGGAAAAATAACTTACTAAGGCTCCAAAAAGGCAAGGAGGCTAGCTCCAATCCACAAAAAATGTATTCACAAATTGATGTAAGCGCTTTTGGTTGACAAATATGCAACCTTCCTCAGACAAATCTTTCAAAAAGTGATAAGAATTTAAATATAAAAGCATGGTGACATCATCACATCCTAATCATGAAAGTAAAGCAACAGTCATCCTATAAGGTATGTTAAATGTGTAAAAATATATAAATATATAGCTATATAAAATATAAATACATAAAAAAAAAAAAAAATATATATATATATATATATATATATATATATATATATATATATATATATATGTATATAAATACAACGCATTACAACAAATTAATACCATTTATCAAAATAAACCCATTTAAAACATGTTAGATGTAAAACCTTTTACTATATTTAAAAATCTATAAGTATATATATTATATATACATTAACGTCTCTCCAAAGATTTAAGCTTAAGCAATCATTTCAAGGAGCACATTTCATTAAGCTGAGGAAACATGTGGGCATTTGTTAATAAATGCCACCAAAGCTCCCTATATTCAAGCATTAAAGACCAAGGTCTACCCCTAGGATTTATCTCTGGATCTGGATATCAGATCCAGCTTTTAATTTTTTTACAAAGGTACGTATACTCAACCAAGTTGCTACATCACAAATATCATCCATTGAAGAATGCTTGAAATAGGCAGATGAAGTTGATACAGATCTAGTGGTATATGCCTTTGGTTTATGTGAAAGCGAAATATCCTTCTCATTGTAACAAAGGAAATATAATCTGAAAGATTATAATGATGATGTTAATCTTATATATTTAGCTACTTGCGATCAGTGTCAGGCCTTTTATGTAGGCATGACAACAAGGAGGCTTAAAGATAGGATCTATAATCATGTATATGATATCAGGAAGTTGAACCAACAAAATGCTTTGGCTAAACACATAATGGCTTATGAAGGCCATAGGTTTAAATTTAGGGTGTTACAGTTAGTAACCCCTAATAAGACAGGGGGACATAATATGCACCATTTAGAGACTATAGAACTCCAATGGATTTTTAAGTTACGAGCACATCAGGATCCAGGGCTCAATCAGTTTATAACCATTAAACCTATTCTTGAAGCACATAGACTTAGATAAAATAATAAAGCTTTTATGGGCATAAGTGCAATAGAAGGATAATGGGACAGGGTAGTAGTATAAGTCTCATATACATTTTTATTTATTTATTTATTTATCAAGCTTAATATTTATATATATCATTATATTTTTTAAATAATTAGTTATTATTATTACTAGTCAATAAATATTGATTTATTAGTATAAATTATTATGAGTTTATGAATATATTTGGAGATTTTTATATTATGCTGTTATAGTATTCATACCTTAAAAATATATGGAAATATGTGTCTAATTTATCCACTTTTATATACATTTCATGTATTTCCATGTGTTTTCATATGTCATTGTACATACATTGTTTATTATATATGTTAGTTATTCAGTATATTTTTTATATTGTTAGTCAGATATACTGATACATATATTGATATATATTCATGTAATTTTTAAGGAATCAAGTAGTTGTAGATATAGTATATAGCTGAGGTCACCGCAGTTATGAAGTTGATTTTTGTTAATATTTTACATATGTATGAAATAGATATATGAAATACATATATTTTATATGATATTTAAGATTGTCAGTATATTCTGCAATTGTTTTATTATTGTTAATGTTCTAATATTATTATTTCAAAGAGTTTTTTAACTGTCCTAGTTCAGTAGCTCAATGCTACATTTAAGAGCACTGATTTATGAAGATACATAGGAATTCTTAGTTTTTAGTATGGTTCTGAACTGATTGAATGATTGTTTAATTAGATGATTATGTTCAAGGTGGTTGCAGGATTTTTTAAGATTGATTGTCCTATAAAAATTGAGGTTTTGGGAATGTTTTTGAGATCTGATGAAGTGTACCTTGGCAGTACGTGAAAGCGCTCATCCTTTGCATATGTAATAAAACTTCTTTGTTTTTCGTGGTGGTCCTTACATGTTTTGTTTCTTCATAAGGTATTTTTTGCTTCTGGCTTATCAAGTTGGACCTTCAGATAGCAGCGGTGTCTTTTTCTTCAGTATAATCTGAAAGCCACCTGGAGAAGGTGACTTAAGATACCCTGATCCCAATTTGAATCTGGAAAAGGTTATAAGCAACCAATATTTGCTTCTGATAGACTTAATATGGTACAGATAAAATATGAGTTATGGTGAACATCTAAGGGTGGAATGTGAATTCTCCCTGACTAGAATAATTAGGAAAACTACAGGCAAATGTATAGTTTGGTTTAAGGCTGACTACCTGGCTACCTTTAGAGCTGTAGCTGGCTCATCTAACACCCAGTGCCAAAAGGAGAAAAATGACTTTTACTGTAGAAATCCAGTTATTGCAAGAATCAAATTTACAACCCCCCTCAAATCTAAATGAAGAGTAAAGAAAGAGACTTTGTTTTTACTGTAGAAAGCAGAATAGTACTATAGATCTACACCCTCCTCAGAGCTTCAATTGAAGAGTGAAAAAAAAACTGCTTTGTTGTGAAGTACCTTTCTCTACCAGTATTTTGGCACAAAAAAAGAATGCATGAACTATTGATCTACCTCCTAACATTTTGTGTCTAACCAAAGGCATCCACAGATTTTCCCACTGTCCACTGTTCTCCCCATGCACATCCGCTGATGCCACCTTGTTTCCCCATTCTAACCTTCCTACATCATTCAGATTAGTTTTTCTACCTTTTCTCATATTTTTGTCTTACTCTTCAGGTTTTTCATGCATGCATTCAACCCTCCCTAACTAGTCAAGACTGCACTACTGTAAATAGATGGATTAAGAGGGGAGTCTGGCTGCTAGTCTTTCAAAAGCCATGGGCTTATAAATGCTATGAGGTACATTTTGAAGTTTTTTACTCCTTAAACATCAATTTTATCAAATGGTCACCTGAGCAAAGCCCATGACTCATGAAAGAAATTTAGTGTTACTCTTCAACTTTACTTTTTCCTGCATCATTTCAGCACCTCTTAAATGGTGAAAAGTACAGTTACTGCCAACTGAATAGCTTAATTAAGCTGGGAGCCATTAGGCCCCCAGAAGCCATGGCATTATAGATGATCTAAGGTATATTTTAGAGCTTTTTTCCAACCTTATGATTTAATGATGGCCTGCAAAAACCATGAATAAGGAAACTGATTTTGATCAGTGTTTTACCCAGATAAATGAATGTAGATAAAATAAATTAATTAACATTTCTTTTTTATTTTTCAATGAAGAAATAATCTGTGCCTGACAAAATACCAGTTCACAATAAATTAAGAAAACAAATGCTTCGAAGATACAAAAATCATATCTAGGAATAATGTATGCCTCTCTACCCCCCCCCCCCAAAAAAAAAGATAGTTAACGTTTGTGTATCTCTCTGGTGTTAAACTGGGATGAACATTAAGTCACAGATGGCCACAGTCATACAGTTTCATATAGCTGCTGCTAACATATATATGGCATGGTTTCATTCCCTACCCCAAAAGAAAGCTATTTGTAGTGTATCACTCTGATGTCACACTTGGATGAACCTGAAAGAACAAACAGAACACAGCAACATATTTAAACCTATTGATGTTGCATGAATCTAAAACAATATGTCTCCTCACTCCTACCCCAAAGGCTAGCCATCTATATTCATAACAAATGCTTGATTGTGTGTGTGTGTGTGTGTGTGTGTGTGTGTGTGTGTGTGTGTGTGTGTGTGTGTGTGTGTGTGTGTGTGTGTGTGTGTGTGGAAGGGGGTATAAATTCCACAGTAATGTATTCTAACTTTTTGCTCCTAAGCAGTACATTGCCCCTAGACAGGTTTCAGTCATCTTCCATGCACACCTCTGAGGTATGTTAAAAAAGTTAAGAAAATAATGGCCACATTGTCCACAACTCCAAACTCCAACACGAGCTGTAACAACCTTCTGTATACACCTCTGAGGTTTGTGAGTTTGTGATGAAAGTTAAATAAATAATGATGACATTGTCTAAACTTCCAACACTAGCTACAGTGACCTTCTGTACATAACAGTGAGGTTTGACTGTGAGAAAATTAAACAAGTAAGTAATGACCAGTTCAACTCCAGCCCCCCCCCCCAAGCTACATTAAATCTCATTGCTCACAGCGGAGCAGTGCTATTTTTAGACTAGGTGGAGTTCAGGCCAGAGGCCACAGCTATGGCTGTCTCAAAATCCACTTATATAGCCTGAGGCATGAGGGCTGCCAGGAGCAAAGAATCTCATAGGGTTTGGCTGTTCTGTAATACATTTTGTGCCTTTGTTTTGAAAGAGAATCCCAGTGATTCAGAAAGAACCCCATTGACTTTGGTAAAAACTGTGGCCAAAAGGGACCTATTTCCCATAAGGCAGGGACATGCAAATTAGAGACAAGTTAGCAGCAATGAGGAAAGACCTCAATATTGACTGATTTGTATATCAGTGAATCACCAGTAACTACTGCAAGGACAAGTCAGAACTTTCCTGTGGCAGTCAACACAGGTGGTCTATGCATTGCTTAGGCAGAGGCACCCTCCCATTAAGTCTCCCACGTGTACACACACACACAATTATACACACAACATATCTCTTACCTATCCCTGACTTGGCAGAATGCCCCACTGTTTCCTTTTTTTTCTCTCCTTGGCCTGATAAACTGAAGTTCCTTACAGTTAGTCAACAATCCCTAGACATTAGAGTTTCATTCTTCTTCTTATTTTCAAAATGCAGTGTGATGCTAGACTTGTTGCTCTATCCACATGTTAATTAAGTCCAAGTAATATTTTAAAACTTTTTGATTTCACAGAATGCTCCTGATATTGTCTGTTATAGTCAAGGAATAATTCCAGATATTCATGTTTCATACTTTTTAGAATAAAAAATAGCCTGACACACAACCTCCTTAATTAGCATAGAGGTTTAAAGCTCTGACTTGTCAACCTGATTTATATGCCAAGGGAGCAAGGTTCCAAAACTTTTTTCCATTTTACTTTTTTTTTAATGCTTAAAGTAATATGGTAGGTGGTTTACTATCAAAATTTTGAACCGCACTCTGTCGACTGTACTATCATCGAACACGGAAGTTCGAAAACGGGAATGTCGAAGTCAAAAAAACAATCTAGGAATGGGTTTTAACATGGGTCGAGGTAGGGGAGATGTTTGTAGTTCGGAATAATACTGAACACCTACCTCGACCCATGTTAAAACCCATTCCCAGATTGTTTTTTTTTACTTCGACATTCCCGTTTTCGAACTTCCGTGTTCGACGATAGTACAGTCAATGGAGTGCGGTTCGAAATTTTGATAGTAAACCATGGTTGGTGCATCTCTGTTGTCTAGTGGTGGAACAGAGGACTAGCAGTCTGCAAAGGAAGTGGGTGTGTGCTGAGGGACAGGGTTTGAAACCTCCCTCATTTTACTTTACGTTTTTCCCCAATACTTCGGGTAATTAAGAGTATCCTTGGTGTCTAGTTTTCCCCCCTGCCCAAAGTCTTTTGTGAGGAACAGCATTGCTCTATTTTCTTTTTAAGTGCCATTAGAGCATGCCAGAAGAGTATCTCTGATGTCTAGTGTTCCCCTTTGTCCTACATTTTTTGAGCTGTACAAAGTTCTATTTTCTTTATATAAGTGTCTTTACGGCACAGTACAAGAGTAGCCCTTGTGTCTAGTATTTCCCCACCCCCATTATTACAGGATTTGTTCATTATTTTAAAGAAGTGAATAAGTGTGACAGCCCAACCAGTCACACAATTATGCATTCATACATGCACACACACATGCACACACACACACACACACACACACGCATGCATGCACAAACCCCCCCCCCCCCTGAGCACACACACACATACACACACACAAACACAGTCCTCCCATTCGCATTCACGGGCACACTCATCCATTCGCCCATAAGCACACACACACACACATTCCTACTCTAGCTATCCAGTACACACACACACACACACACACACACACACACACACACACACATGCATCTGAGGTCACTCATCTCTCTGCATAAACGCACACATGCGGCCACACACATACATATAAACACACCACAAGCCCATCTGTCCTCTAAACTTCTTGGCACTTGCCTCTAATGGAATCTCATACATTGGAAGCAATGAGTGAATGTGGGCTTTTGGCTATGTTCAATAACATGGACATCTGCATAAATTCCTTAATTTACTGCAAGCATTTCTGGGTGGAGAGCCTATATCTACTTAGAACAGACTGTTTCCTCAGAGTTCTACACCACATGATACAGCACTATGGCAGGGATGTCTCCAAGCTGGAAATAGTTATTGCAAGGTGTACATCAGGTTTAAACCTTGGAGTAACCTTTCTGAATTGGTTCCAAAGACTTGTTAACTATTATTTTTTTACTCCTATCCAGAAGACTAATGCACATACCTGGTAATATTGTATTTGCAGACAGACAAAGATCATTGATATTATTTTTCAAACACAGAAATGCTGACATTGCTTCTGGCAAGACAGGTCTATCACAAGATGGATTGATTTTCAAGCACATATATACCATAGCAAATGATATTAGCTCTTACAAACTAGGTGTGTCACAAGATTTATTGATTTGTAACATAAACACACATAAAATGGCACTGGCCTTGACAAGCCAGATTTGTCACAAGATGCACAAACACACAACCCCCCCCCACATGCACACATACATGAAATGTGGGCAAAAGGCAAAGAACAGTTGCATAAGTACTACTATTCTGTACTTGGAATTTCACCCTGCTTTAGTAGAATATGGCTTTTTTTCCTCCACAAACTGATACTGGCAGCTTTCCAACACTCAGAATTCCCTCTTCTGACTCCCTGTGACAGGGGATCAACTAATCCCCTCCCATCAGGGGAAGCCTAACCCCTTTCACAGGAAGTCAGTTGTTGATACTTTTTGGGCTAAGTAGGAAAAACTATTAAGGACCAGCAAAAAAGTAATTGAAACCAACCAATTCCCATCCAAGAAACACCAACACAAATAATGAAAGCCATCCAACAACACAACAAGGTTGGATGAAGAACCAAAAAGGACCAGAAAGAAAAATTTCCTGAAACCAACCAATTCACAGCCAAGAAACACCAACACAATTAATGAAAGCCATCCAACAACACAACAAGATTGGTTGCCATCAACTCCCACTGAGTCAGTGTGAAATTTGAACATTTACTGTTACAGGTAAGTAGGACTTATGCAATTATACTATGTTCATCAATCACACTTTCTCACTGGCATATGAGTAGATTCCCAAAGCTTACCCCACCAAACAGGAGGAAGGAAAAGGATCCAGGAGTCACCGGAGAATGATCCTCATAAAGCCTGCTCTGGAACTTTGGAAAGAATCCAGCTGTAGTGCTTTGTAAATATATATTTACAGAGGACCAGGCTGCTATCTCTAGAATGTTTCTAGAGTCCACTACTTACTAATATGTCACCAGAGATGATAAGGCTCTGATGGAATGTGCCTTAACCTTGACTAGAATGAAATTACCATGGTGGGAGTAACAAATAACAGTAGCAGAGGACAATTAACAATTGATTAGACAGGTTGACCCTTTTTAGACCCAGAATAGGAAATAAAAAGATGTTCAGCCTTCTGAAGGGCTTAACACAGTCAAGCTAGTACCTGAACTGTCTGTGCACATCCAATGCATGCAGAATTTTCTCTCCTTTGTTTTTAGGTTCTGGAAAACAAAATGAGAGATGGCTGGCTTGATTAAGGGTAAATTCAGAGACAGCTTTTGGCATGAAATATGGATTAATGCATAAAACACCAATCCTTGTGGAAAATCAGATAAAGTTGACCCACCAACAGAGTTTTCAACTCAGAGACTCAGCTTGCAGATGTCAGAGCAATAAGCAAAGCAGTTTTCCAAGTGACACATTTTAAATCAGCCTGAAACAGGTTCAAAAGGAGATAAGGTTAGTTTTTGAAGAACAAAGTTGAGATCCCAAGGAGAAGGAATTTGCTTCTGAGGAGGTCTCAAGTGTAATATTCATTTTCTAAACTGTTTGACCACAAAAAGAGATGAAAAACAGGGATCTGTGAATGGACAAGATAAGATGACCACAAGATGAACCTTGATAGATGCATAATATAAGCCATTGCTGAGTACATCAGACAAATATTTCAAAACTAGGGTGTATACACCATACCTCAGTTATTGCTTAGGCACCACCAGGAAAACCCCTTCCACTTGTAAACATAAGATGTTTTAATATTAGGCTTTCTTGCCTTCTTTAATACCTGCTACCCATCCTCATGGAGCAAGTGCCTAAAGGGTATCATCCAGGCTGTCAGTTACAAACACTCTAAGTTGAGGTGCACAAGTCACCCCTGACACTATGCGAGGAGATCCAGGGTATAAGGAAGCTTGTGGTAATTTATCTTGGCCAATTCCATTAAAAGGGAGTACCAACTTTGGCAGAGGCAAAAGGGGGTTCATCACAATGATCTTTGGTAATTCTTTCTGAATCTTCAGAATTACCTTGGGTATCAGTGGAAAGAGTAGAAATGCATAAGGGAACATTCCCATCCTAGGGAATGAGAATGTATCTATTCTCCAAGCATTCGTGCAAGGATGTCTCAAACAGAATTTTTCCAACAGTCTGTTTTGAAAGGAAATGGACAGAGCTAAGTGAGGTGTTCTCCACATTTGAACCAAGTCCTGAAAGACTTCTATCCTGAGTTTCCACTTGTGAGGGTCTGTCTGGGATCTGCTTTGCCTGTCTGCTACTATGTTTTGCTCTGATGAGATGTATGAGGTCAACATAATCAGAGAATGCCATAAGGCTAGCACCCAGGCCATCACTATCAATCAGCAAAGACATATGATCTTGTACTACCTGTTTTTTCAGGTACCACATGAATGAGATGTAGTCTGTGATTACTAAAAAGGGACACAGAGACAATAAAAGGTGAACATTTCATTGACATTTATGTGCTTTGTCATGTCCAAAATACTCCAGTTTCCGTGCACTTGAACTATCCTGGACACTTTACCCCTGCAAAAATATGATGTGTCTACACTGACTGAACTGGAGTCTGAAGGGAGAAGGGCAAGCCTGGATTGAGAGACATCTGATCCCTGTACCACTGTAGCTCACAAATTCCATCACTGGTACCTGGAACTCTAAGAGATGCAGATGCTAGGACCAACAACTTTTAAGTACCAATGAGTCTTTCTCATATGGAGTCTGGTCAGTGGTATCGCGAGGATCATTAATGCATGAGGCCTAGACCTTTGAGTAACCCTCTTGCAGATGCAGCTTCTAGAAGAGAGAAATCCCCGAAAATATTCTGATAAGTCAGAACATTTTCTTTTGTCTATCATACACCCAAGGTTGAACATTCTTTGAGAGGATGTTAAACAGGAATTTTATAGGTTCAGCTTGAAGCCCAGGTGTGCTACACTGGTCAAGACCTTGTCTAATGATTCTAAACACCTAACTAGAAACAGACTGCACAAATCAGTAAGTCATCTAAACAAGGGAAAATGTGGATGCCCTGGATCCTGCAGTAAGCAACCACTGGAGCTGGGCATTATGTGAATGCTGGAGGTGGAGTAGACAGTCCAAAGGGTAATGCAGACTAGTGCAGACTAGTGCAGTGCTCTCTAGATTATGTAAGCTAGAAAGGTGGGAGGTTCAATGCACAATATGGAACACTTCTGTGTGTGTGTGTGTGTGTGTGTGTGTGTGTGTGTGTGTGTGTGTGTGTGTGTGTGTGTGTGTGTGTGTGTGTGTGTGTGTTTGAGACTGTGTGTAGCACTTGGTGCTGTATCCACTTCTCCTGAGAATAATGCATTTAACTGTTCTTACAACTGCCTACTCCCAGTTTTTACAGAAACATCCTGTATGACACACACACACACACACACACACACACACACACACACACACACACACACACACACACACACACACACACACACACACACACACACACACACACACACACACACACACACACACACACACACACACTGTTGAGGTCATCCTGACAGAAATGTACTGCCTCCCCTTAAGAATCAGACTTCTCTTGTGGTGCTAACTGTGAAGAAATTAGATACACCTATGCTAGCATGTCTGGCTGACGGTTTTGTACATAATTCCAGATGAACCTGTGCAATATTATGCCAGCATGACTAGCCATGATATTGTAAAAAAGTTCTTACATGCTGATTTATAATCTGTTTTTACAGAATGTTTTAAAGACTTGAACAATGTCATTTTGCATTCCTAACTGCCTATGTTTGTGATGAAAGATGTGTTACTGCCAGAAGGTGAAAGACAGGAAGGAACTTTTAGAAAACAGCTGTTGGCTGATTTGCAAAATATGAAATGAAAATTAGAACTAGAACAGCTGTGACAGTTAGGCTAGTCTATAAAAGAGGCTGTGAAGTCAGTCATTAGTCAGTTACAGTTGTCAGCTGAACTGTGAAGTGGGTATGCAAAAGGACTCACCAAGAACTGTAAGTCTGCCTTTGCTCTGTTGTAGTCATTTAGTTTAGATCAGGGACAGTGTTCTTTAGTCAGACAGGAGAATTACAATTAATCAGAGTTTTTTTAAATGCTGGATTTCTATACTTCAGTATTAATTTAATTTTCCTGGTGATTGAGTTCTGTTTGTTTATTGGAAATTACTGTTTTATATTTTTTAATCATTTTGCTCAATATTAAATATTTTTTCTTTATTAACTTACATTGTGGCTAGTCAATCAGTGTTTTTCTTTAGTGATTTGAGAGCGCTAATACTTGCTTTGATAATTCTCAGGGCCACTCAAAAAACCTAGCTGCTTATGTCACTTGCTACTTGTTTGCTTTAATAGTTAATTTTCATAAACGGACACCCCTTTAGAAGGGCAGGAAGCCACTCTGATTGGTGACAACATTACCATATTATTTTGGGGAATAGACACAGCTAGAAATCTAGACATGTTTAGATGTGTGAGATTTAATTTATTTAAGTGTAAGTGTATCAGAGGTCTTAACCTGGGACACATTGCTCTGAAGTGTGTAATAAAGAGTTACATTAGGGGAAGACAGAAGTATACAGTCCATTCCCAGGCTATAGAGCATGTTCCTGTTGCGCTGTTAGGGGAAAATTTTGAAATATTACTCCTGTTTAGGTGACAGTCTCACATTGGAGTCAGTAGTGAGGATTGATGCTACTTAGTTACTGACCTAGGATAGTAAGAGACGTCACATCATAATGTTGGCAGTTCAGTGGTATATTATCTGAACATCACACTTACAACTAGTACACTGCTTTCTAGACCGTGTAACCTAAATATGTAGGAGGTTCACTGCCCAACATGGAAAATGTGTGTGTGTGTGTGTGTGTGTGTGTGTGTGTGTGTGTGTGTGTGTGTGTGTGTGTGTGTGTGTGTGTGTGGGTGTGTGTGTATGTGTGTATGTGTGCGCACGCACTCGCGTGTGTGTCTGTGTGTGAAACTGTGTGTAACACTTGATAGTGCATCAGAAGAATACATTTAACTGTTCTCACAGCTCCCTTATTCCAATGTTTACAGTAACATCCTGTATGAGACACACTGATGAGGTTATCCTGAAAAAAGTGCACTGTCTCCCATTAAGAATCAGACTTCTCTTGTGGTGCTTGCAACTAGTACATTGCTCTCTAAACTGTGTAACCGAAACAGGTAGAAAGTTCAGTGCCCACATGGAAGACCTGTGTGTGTTTCTGTATGTGTGTGAATGTAACACTCAGTGCTGTATATATTTTCCTTGAAAATGTTTGTGTCTTTCGGCTTTTCCCAGTTAGGGGTCGCCACAGCGGAATTCCGGTCCGCTAATGCTTGGCAGTAGAGTTTTATGTGCTGGCTTGCCGGGCCTAACGCACAACCTTCAACGAAGGAGGGCCCATTCACGCATGTCGAAAATAATACATTTAAATATTCCTACAGCTCTGTTATTCCAATTTTTCCAGAAACATCCTGTATGACTCACACTAATGAAGTCATCCTGACAAAGGTTAACTCTCTCCCTTGAACAGACTCCTGTCATGCTTGGGACTAGTACAGTGATCTCTAAATTGGGTAACCTAGGTAGGTAGGCGATTTAATGCACAATGTGGAAGACTTGTGTGTAGGTGAGACTGTGTGCAGCACTCAGTGCTGTATCCACTTTCCCTGAGAATAATGCATTTAATTGTTCTCACAGCTCGCTAATCCTAATTTTTACAGAAATGGCCTGTATGAACTCACACTAATGAGGTCATCCTGACAAATGTGCACTCTTTTCCCTCCCTTAAGAGTCAGGCTTCTCCTCTGGTGCTTGCAACTACTACAGTGCTCTCTAGAGTGTATAACTAGATAGCTAGGGGGTTCAATACCCACCATGAAAGACTTGTATCTGTGTGTGTAATGCTTGTTGTTGTCTCCAATTCCCCTAAGACTAATGCATTTAATTGTTCTCACAGCTCGCTAATCCTAATTTTTACAGAAATGGCCTGTACGACTCACGCTAATGAGGTCATCCTGACAAACATGCACTGTTTTCCCTCCCTTAAGAGTCAGGCTTCTCCTCTGGTGTTTGCAACTACTACAGTGCTCTCTAGAGTGTATAGCTAGTTAGCTAGGAGGTTCAATACCCACCATGAAAGACTTGTATCTGTGTGTGTAACGCTTGTCGTTGTCTCTACTTCCCCTAACACTAATGCATTTAAATGTGCACACAGCTCCCTTATGCAAATTCTTACAAAAATATTCTGTATGAAGTACACTGATGCGGTCATCTGACAAAAGTGCACTGTCTCCCCTCAACAGTCAGGCTTCCTCTGTAGCACTTGCAACTAGTACAGTGCTTTCTAGCTTCAGTAAACTTGATAGGTAGGAGGTTCGATGCCCAACATAGAAGACTTGTGTGTGAGGCTATCTGCAGCACTTGCTGCTGTATCCATGTCCCCTGACAACAATACCTTTAATTGTTCTCACTGCTGTCTAATCCCAATTTTTATAGAAACTTTAAGTATGATGCACACTGACAAGAGCATCCTCACAAAAGTGCATTGTCTCCCTTTAAAAGTCAGACTTTTCTTGTGGTGCTTGTGGCTAGTACATTGCTCTCTAGACTGCGTAACCTAAATAGGTAGTAGGTTCAGTCCACAACATGGAACACTTGTGTGTGTGTGAGGGTGTTTACAGTTAGGTGAGCTTGTTTTCAATCAACCTCTACTCCGGACAAATGTTTTAAAATAATAGATAACTACATAATCCCCTATGCCCACCTTTCACATCAAGTCCTTTTCAAAACATGGTGTACCTATGCATACGGTGTGTATTGTAATGATTATAATTTTCCTTGCATTATGTAAAGAAAATATTGTTTTATTAGGCAATATTATGTCCACTAATTTGCAAATTAATTCTCCATATAATGATATCATAGGTTGAAAAATATCCATTTAATGTTTTTTATAGGGAAAGTAATGCAAACATTTGTAAAGTGGGGTGAGAGAGAAGTTTCCATTCTACAAATGACAGGTGTTTTGTCTTGTATCAATAAGAACACACAATTATAACATCATATTGCCTGCCTGCACCCCTGGTTCAACACACTGATAAGGTCACTGTTTTGCAGGCAAACTGAAACTATTCCAATGTCAGACTTCTCCTGTGTTGTTTGTATGTCTTACACTATTTTGTAGAAAGTGTAACTAGATAGGTAGGATGTCTGACTACAGCAGTGCTTAACTTCTACAAGTCTGACTGCTAATTGGGTCATGATTGTTTTATGCACATTTGTAGTGGCATCTTTTACAACCCCAATTAGTTGTAAAAATAATGTCACTAGACACATCTCCTTGGCAATACAATGCTGATGTCATTCTTTCATAGATGCTGTATGCCTCAGTTGCAGTCATTATTCTCCTGTGGTGCTGGCTATTGATAAGGTGTTCTATAGATGGTGTAAGCAGATAGGTAGGTGGCTTGATTACATTACTGCTTCAATAGTGTGGCAGTTATTACTGTCATATACTGTTGGCCACCTCATAACCACTTTTATGCATCTTTCAGATTATGAAACTGAATTACAGTGACACTCTGTGACACTAGCAAATCCTAGCATCACCAGAGGAAAAAACTGGCCACATAATGATCACATACTACTAACATACCTGCAGTATGTCATGTTTGGAGTGTGCATTCTCCTGTGTTGCATAACTTTGATAGTGTGCTTTGTACATTGTGTAGCTATATATGTAGGATGCTTGAGACCAGCTGTGATTGTGTCTTTCACTATCATACTCTGTATGCTATTCTGAAAAGACATATATGATGTGTTGCTCTACAGTGTTACTGTATATTTCAAACACTTTCAGCATAAACATCCAGCTAATAAACAGTGGTGATGTCATTCATTTAAACTGTGTACTGTGTTAGTTGTACCTCAACATGGTCATGTGGTCCTTGTGATTCAGGCAATGGTGTTTAGCTTGTGATCTTGGGTAGTTATCTGAAATGCATTCATTACTACTCAGATACGTTGTCTCAGTGATATTGTGACTATACATATCACTAACACTGTTGTCAAGCACATTTGCCTTGTACACATATAGATGTTGAGCCCTCTTACTAAAAGACAGGACAATATTCACATAGCAATGCTTTTATTCAAAGCCATGATGACATTTGATTTCATGTTCTTTACATATATGTAGGAGGTATTATCCTCTAGCACAAAGGAATGAGACAACATGCTGTCTGTTGTTGACGTACTACAGTAATTACAAGCACATATACTCTTTGCAGGAAATATGATGCAATGCCTTCACATAACCACAAATGTCACTATTATACTGACATGTATTGTCTGCTGTCAAATGTTCATGTGTTTAACATCCACATTCAGTGCCTGTTGGCATTGTTGCACCTTATACTATAATGCATGAATGACAAGTACCAGAGTTATGTGCCCATTTACAGTGGGAGAGGCCACCGTCCCTTTCATCTCAGAGATTGTTTACCACAAAAACATCAGATGTAATAAATTAGCACAGATGGACTGCCATACTAGTTGCAAGACTTTCACTGTGGTGCTTGTGGTTCATTTAGATGTCATTAGTCTTTAGAGTGACATGGCTTGCTACTTCATATATATATATATATATATATATATATATATATATATATATATATATATATATATATATCTACATATATATATATATATATATATATATATATATATATATATATATATATATATGGGTTCCCTTCATAATTTCGAAATACTGAAATCCCAAATTTCAGTATTTCAAAATTATAACACCAAAGCTTTGAAATCCCAAAACATCAGAAGCGTGAAATTCAAAATACCAAAGTTCGGAGCTTCTGGTGTTGCGGTGTGTGAATGGATAGGTGTAAGTTCAGGTAAGTATGTATGAATGTGTTGGTTAGGGGGGGCTTTAGTGTATGTTAGTGTGTGTTTTGGCTGTGATATGTGTGTGCAAGGGGCTGTGAAATGTGTGGGTGTGAGTTACCTTTGTGTGTGTGATTGTGTGATCTCGGAGTTAGTATATATAAGTAGGAGGGTGTGGGGGGTGCAGGGAGGCTAGCCCCCCTTCTTGTCTGTAGTGTAGGATTGTATGTTTTGACTGTGTTGGGAGATTGTGTGCATGTGTATGTGTGTGGTGTATTTGTAGTGTAGGTTCGCGATTTTAATTTTCGTGGTTATGGGGTTTCAGGATTTAAAGCTTTCAGCTATAGAATTTCGAAATACTGAAATTTGGGATTTCAGTATTTCCGGATTATATTGTGAACCCATATATATTGATCGGATTTATGGAAATGTTTAGTCCTGTGTAAATAGAATCGTAACTATCTATGAACATCCAGCAGGTGGAGCTTGTATTCCATCTTGTTAGCAAAATTAGGAAAGAAAACAGGTAAACTGATGGTTTGATTGATATTAACTGGTGATGCCACCTTAGGAAGAAAGGATGGATTGATCCGAAGGGAAACCCTATATTTGTGAAAAATCATATAAGGAACTTTGACAGACAAGGTCTGCAGTATTGAAACCCTTTTTGCAGAGGTAATAGCCACTAGAAATGTTGTTTTCCAAGATAAATAATTTAGATCTGTGGTTGCAGCAGGTTCAAAAGGCGGAGCGACCAGAGCTTGAAGAACCATAGTAAGGTCCCATGGGGGAACAGGATCCTTGACCGGTGGGCGGGCATAACAGAAAAGTCCCTTTAATAAAGGCTTTACACAGCCTGGAGGAGGCTAGAGAGGCAGGATTCTCACCCACATGAAAATGAGAAATGGCAGCCAACTGAACTTTGACAGTAGAAGAACTAGCTCCATGTTGAAAAATATCAGCTAGAAAATCAAGAATGGCAGAAATAGGGTCCGTGAAGGAGTTTAAACTCCTTCGAGAGACCCAGAAGGAAAAACGTTTCCATTTGCTGCGATAAACCTCCCTGGTAGAAGACTTATGAGCAGCCACCAAAACAGACCTGAGGAGGATAATCCAGGAATCCTAGCAATCACAGGTGCGGTGAGCTTCAAACTGTCCAGATTCAGATGAGGAACCCCTGATTGGTGTAAAATCATATCCTGAATGGGATCCAAGATCCAAGGTGGAGCCAGAAGGTGAGACCAAAGGAAGGGAAACCATATGCAATGAAAAAAACTCCAGAGGCACACCACGACAAACAGAGCCGACCTGATGAAAACCTTTTTATTCACACAAAGAGCTCAGAACAATGGCTGGTAAGCACTTTCATGTTTCTCTGAACGCTTCTTCAGACTTAAAAAGTACTCCTTCTATAGTACATCAATATAAAGGCAGGTTTAACCAGCTTGCACCAATCAAAATCATCCCATTACATTGTTAATTAATGCAGTAATCAAGAATCAATTAAATCATCTCTGCCTAGTAATGCTTACAATACTGAAGAATGTAGTGTGTCATCACATAACAATGCATATAGAAAGCATATGCAAATGTGTGCATGCAATAAAAACATATATCTATATATATATATATATATATATATATATATATGTATATATATATATATATATATATATATATATATATATATATATATATATATACATATATACACTAACTAATAAAATGTGCATAGAAAATATATATAACAAGATACAACCATTGACATATAAAATATGGGCATTCATATAAATGTCCTACATCTAAAAACATGTTCATTCTAGCCATTTAACATTCATAGTGTCAGTAAAATTTCATTACCATAAAAATCTGCTATTCCATACAAAAAAGTACAGTTTTGTACCTACCATAAATGTAGATGTTCGAAGATCCACATTGCTGCAGTCCTTACACTTGGGTAGTCCGCTGTCCTCGGTCGGCCCGAATATCAAAGTATTAGGCTGACGTCGGTCAAGGCGCTTAAGACTGACATCAGGACGTCAGGGTACAAATGCGCATGACCGACGTCATATCCTCAGTCTTTTCTTGCCCCAGATGTCAGAAGACCCTAAAAAGAAAGGTCAAAACCAAAAGACAGCAAAGAACAACCAACCACCATTGCACTAATCATATGTACAATATATACAATATCCACAATATTCACAACCCAAACCACACAACCGCCTCTAAATACAGAGGGGAAGGAGGGAGGGTAAATTGGACTGCAGCAATGTGGATCTTCGAACATCTACATTTATGGTAGGTACAAAACTGTACTATGTTCTTCATCTCACATTGCTGCAGTCCTTACACTTGGGTAGAATCCCAAAGCAGAGATAAGGGAGGATGGCAAAACTATAAAGCAGTAGGAGCTGCCAAAATGCCCTGTAAAATTGCAGTGGCAAAACCAGCCCTAGATTTAGAGTAAAGTGGAAGGTGGTAATGCTTAGAGAAAGTATGCACTGAACTCCAAGTAGCTGCCTCCAAAATATCTTTAGTTGCCACCCCCCTTAAAAAAGCCATAGAAGTGGCAGTAGCCCTAGTGGAATGAGGCCTAATCCCAGCTGGAATCTCCTTACCATGATGGGAATAACAGAAAGCAATACAAAACCCAATCCACTTAGAAATAGTTTGTTTTGACACAGGCTTGCCCTGAGAACCCAAAGCAAATGAAACAAATAACTGCTGAGACTGCCTGAACCCTTTAGTTCTGCTCAAATAATAACGCAACTGCCTGTGTATATCCAAAGTGTGCAAAATCTTTTCCCCTTTATTTTGGTGGTTTGCATAAAAAGTAGGCAAATGAATAGTTTGGTTTAAAGCCACACTAGAAACCACTTTAGGCATAAAGGAAGGATTAGTACGCAAAGATACCCTATCCTTATGGAAAATTAAGAAAGGCTCAACCGCCATAAGGGCCTGTAATTCAGAAACCCTTCTTGCAGAGGTAATGGCCAACAAAAAAGCAGTCTTCCATGATAAATATTTCAACTCGGCAGTAGCTGCAGGCTCAAAAGGTTGTAGAGTGAGTTTCTCCAACACAAAATTGAGATCCCAAGCAGGAGTAGGAGCTCTACGTGGGGGTCTTATATTCTTTGCCCCTCTAAGGAATTGCTTAAACAAAGGATGAGAAAACAATGGTGGGTCACAGTCATAGTGAGCAGAAATCGCTGCAGCATGAACCTTAATAGAAGAGAAGGACAAACCTTTGTCCAGTAACTCAGTAAGATATTGAAGAGCCACACTTAAATTAGGCTTAGAAACATCAAATTCCTTTGCTGTACTCCAAAATAAAAATCTCTTCCATTTATCTGTGTACACTTTCCTAGTACTAGGCCTTCTGGCCTCCAAAATAACATTCAAAACTTGCTGTGGAAGCTGAGACCCTCCAGGGTTCAAAACAGAATATGCCAGGCTGTTAGGTGAAGAGAGTGAAGTTTGACATTGAGTAAATGACTGTTCTCCTGAGACAGCAGATGTGGAATCGAAGGTAAATGCCATGGAGGCTCCCGTACCAGACTTCTCAGTAATGGGTACCAGTGCTGTCGAGGCCAATCTGGAGCTATTAAAATCATCTTTGGCTTGTCCTGTCTGACCTTCAGGAGTACCTTTGGGAGGAGAGGCAGAGGTGGAAAGGCATACACATGAAGATTGCACCAATTGAATGAAAGAGCATCCACTTTCCAAGCTGTGGGATGAAACCTTTTTGTGCAAAGCTTTGGCAGCTGGTAGTTTAGTGGAGAAGCGAACAGATCTATGTCTGGAGTTCCCCATAACACTGTCAATTTCTGAAATACATGAGGATCCAATTTCCACTCGTGGGGATCCATAATTTGTCTGCTCAACACATCTGCTAAGGAGTTCTGTGCTCGGCAGAAACCTTGCCTGAAGATTTAGCTGTAAACTGAGAGCAGTCTCCCACAAAATCATTGCTTGTCTGCATAGAGGATAAGAATGTGTTCCCCCTTGCTTGTTGATGTACCACATGACAGTTGTGTTGTCTGTTAGAACCAACACCTGCCCTGGAAGAAGTAAATCCTTGAAAGCTATTAATGCAAATTGGACTGCTAACATCTCCTTCAAGTTGATATGTAGATGTTGAAGTCTGGCAGACCACGTGTCTTGTACCCACTTTCCATTTAGATGAGCTCCCGAAGCTTTGTCTGAGGCATCTGTCGTTAGAATCTGACTCGCCTCTGGCCGGGTCACAGAGAGTCCCTTGTTTAGGTGACATTCCTGAGCCCACCACAAAAATTCCTTTTGAATGCAAGGTATTATCTGAATGACAGTGTCCATATCTTGGCAGTGCTGTGTCCATACATTTTTAAGATACCATTGTAGCTTCCTCATATGCAGTTTGGCATTGGGAAGCACCAGAATACAAGATGCCATGAACCCCAAGGCTTGAAGGACTGTCCTTGCAGTCAGCCTGGACTGATGAGAGAATTGATGGAAGTAAAGAGAAAGATTCTTTTGTTTGTCCGGGGTCAAAAAGGCCATCTGGGATGCTGTATTCAGTCTCACACCCAGAAAGCACATGTCCTGAGAGGGTACTAGACTGGACTTTATTTCGTTCACAGAATACCCCAGGCATCTTAGCACTGCTATCACATATTGTAAATGATGAAGAAGTTCGTCCTTTCCTTGGGCCAGAATCAGGCAATCGTCCAAATAAGGATAGATCTGTATTCCTCTTAGCCTGAAGAAAGCTATCACTGGAGCCAGAACCTTCGTGAACACTCTGGGCAGTAGATAAGCCAAAGGGCAATGCAGAGAACTGATAATGAGAAGTCCCAGCCCGAAAACGCAGATACTTCCTGCAACTTAGCCTGATAGGAACATGAAGGTAAGCCTCCTTGAGATCCAGAGTCACCATCCAGTGATCTTTGCCCAGCAGAGGTAAAAGCTGTTGTAACGTCAACATTTTGAACTTGGGAATGTCCAGATAAGTGTTGAGGATAGATAAATCCAAAATTGGTCTCCACGTGTTCCCCTTCTTTGGTACTAGGAACAGGCGAGAATAAAATCCTAGGCCCACTTCTGGCAGAGGGACCGGTTGTATGGCCCCTATTTGAAGCAACAGAGAAATTTGTTTGTGAGCCTCTAGTCTTTGCTGAGGAGGAACGTCTGGCATGCCTTTGAAAGGAGGCAAGGTATGGAAATAAAACTTGTAACCTTGGTGTATGATATCCAATACCCATTTGTCTTGGGTAATCAAACTCCAATTTTCCTTGAAGAGTGCCAACCTTCCTCCCAAAGGTGCTGCCAGGCAAGAAGGATCTGGCAGCTGAAAAGGTAGGTCATTGGGCCTGTTTACGAAAGGACTGGCCCCTGCCCTCACCCGAAGATTGTGCAGGTGAACTCCCTGTTCTAGGTCTGAAGGAGCTCTGAGCTCTGCCCCTGCCACGTCTAGATCTACCCCTAGACTGTGAATCATAAGAAGGGTACGTCCACCCCTTAGCAGGCCAGTTCCTACTAAACTTCGGAGGCTGAACTTGCAAAAAATCTTTAACAGCCTGCATAGACTTAGCCTTGTCTTCCATTTTCTTCAAGACTGACTCCACAGGTGAACCAAACAACACATCAGACTGTAAAGGAGCATCCAAAATCCTTGTCTTAACATGGTCAGATAAATTCTGATCCCTCAGCCAGGCGTGCCTGTGAAGAACTGACCCAGTGGCAGCCACCCTAGACGAGGCCTGTACAGCATCAAAACCACATTGTAAAGAATGCTTACCCACCTGTTCAGAGACATGTACCAAATCTTGTAATTCTTTACACTCAATGCCTTCCGCCAGAGCATCTACCTTAGACTTCAATTGAGAAAGAAGATAGTTTTGATATTTCAACATGTGAAACTGGCAATTCAAAGCCCTCATGGCTAAGGTGGAAGAAGTATAGACTTTCTTTCCCCATCTATCCAAAGCTCTGGCCTCTTTATCTGGAGGAACCGGATTTTTACAACAGAGGCCTTGACACCCTTAGGTCCCTGACTAACAGTTTCTGGGTCCGCCCTAGGACTCTTATAAAGATATTTATGAGCCTCAGGCACCCTGTAATACCTATCTGGTTTAACAGGAGCAGGAGGCAAAGAATCAGGATTAAGTGAAGCCTCTGCAAACACATCTTCCACAACATCCAGAACAGGTGGTATAGCCAAAGGCCTATGCTGGGGTAAAAGCAAAATTCCCTAAGCCTTTTCCTGGAATCAGAGAAGTCCTGACCTTCCCACTTAAAATGTTCCCTCATGGAATGAAGAGTCTCTGAAAAAGAAAAATCCTCTGGAGGAGAAGCAGAAGGAGTCGAATCATCTGCATCAGAATCAGAATAAGGAGAGTACTCCTGCAAGTCTTCAGCCGAAGACTCTGAAACATCCGAAGCCTGTTCAAAACTCCCCAACTCCGGTTCCACCCTAGGCCTCTTATCAGGAGGGGGCAAAGAACCTCTAATTAAAGTAATTAAATCCTCTGCCATTTTAAGCATGTGCTTCTTGGGCACAGATCCTGAAGAACTAGGAGTGACACCAACAGAAGCTAAACCTGGCCTGCCTCTGGGAGAAGCCTTGGAAACAGAAGGAGAGGGCCTAACCACCCTAGGAAGGGAGGGGAGTACAGTAACCTGAGAAGCCCCTTCAGCCTGACCTGCCTCCTGAGAGGCCACATCCTGCAAAATCAAAGTCTCCCCCTGGGACTCCAGAGAAGCCTCGTGGAACCACCGGTTCCACTGACACCTCTAAAGAACCGGCGTCCGCACGGATGACTCTTCTTGCCTGGGTTTAGCTGCTTTGTCTTTGCGCTTCTTGAAGAAGCGGGCGCGGAGCATCCGACAGCATATTATAATTGCACCGCTTCCGAAGACCAACCTGGCACAATCTAACCTTCGCAATAGTGCGCTTATTGAACCTAGCACAAAAGCGACACCCAACAACGTCGTGCTCAGGCCCCAAACAAGGAATACACAAAGTATGATAATCCCTATGCGGTATCTGCTTCCCACAAGAAATACAGTTATTCACTTTTTCTGACATCTGGTAAACCACTGAGGCAAGAAAAACTAAAATATTCCCAACGGGGTACTTAGCCAACTTTGACTTGGTCTGAAACTCCGAATTCGAAAAATTTCAGAACGCCGAACGGCACTTGCAACGCTGCTTCTGCATCGGACCATGCGGCAAAAAAGACTGAGGATATGACGTCGGTCATGCGCATTTGTACCCTGACGTCCTGATGTCAGTCTTAAGCGCCTTGACCGACGTCAGCCTAATACTTTGATATTCGGGCCGACCGAGGACAGCGGACTACCCAAGTGTAAGGACTGCAGCAATGTGAGATGAAGAACATCTACTATTTCATAAAAACTTCATACTCGTGTATATATAAAAACATGTATTCGTACTTGTGTACCAAGGTAATAAATAGGGGTCTGCCCATTAAAAGTGACTAGTGAGTAAGGGGTCCATCTTTAAGGAAGGGTTTCAGTGAAACACTTTAGGCCGTGTAACCTATCTGCTTGTAACCTCAGGATCCATCTAGCTTCCTGCTTCTCAGTATGGTTCCTGACATCACCTAACCTCACTGTTTTGTATATTAATTCCATCACCGTAAACCAAAAGTTGTGTGTTGTATCTGTATGCATTACATGTATTGCAAGAGTATTACTCTCATCTTCTCTACTGATGGCATAAATGTGTTCCCTCACACGCTGTCTCAGCGTTCTATTGGTTTTACCAACATAGAAGCAACTGCATTTCTGACATACAGCTAGATAAACGAGATCCCTTCTCTTACGGTCTGCATATATCTTAAAAGAAAATACATGACCTGTGTCAGCGTGAACAAATTCCTTGCTCCCAGACATGAAACTGCAATGGTTGCATGACCTACATGGAAACGTCCCTACTCTGACAGACCTTGTCCTATCCTTTCCAGTCTTCTCATAGCACAATATCCTTTTCAATGACTGAGTATTCCTGTATGTAAGATTCAGTGTTTTCCCTGCTGCTTCTCTGACTTTACTGTCCAAAGTGAGTATGTGCCAATTATTATGAATGATCTCCTTAATCTTTCTTCTATTGTTTGTGTAGGGTATCACTATCCTGTTGATATTACCAGTACCTCTGGTTCCATTAGTCTCTGTACATAATCTCTCTCTATTCCTCTTAATGTAAGGTTTACCTGTGGTGTCCCTTCTGGTCACAATCTCATCATGAATATCATCAGTTTCATAGCTATGGTATCCTCTCTCCTTGAATTCATTCTCTAAACTGTCTAACATGAGTTGAAACACAGAATCTTCACTGGTGAGCCTGGAGGCCCTTAGGGCCTGACCTTTAACTATATTTTGGTGGATGTGTGGAGGGTGCATGCTTGTGCGATGTAAAAATGCATTCTTCCTACAAGTGTTCCTAAACATCTCTGTCTTTATCCCTTCATCTTGTTTACATACTAACACATCTAGAAATTCTATCTCTTTCTTGGACCAGTTCTCTGAAAGACAGAGAAAAGTGGAAGTGCCATTTATATACTCTATGAAACTTTTTAAACTATCCTCATCACCCCTCCAAACCAAAAAAAAATCATCTACAAAGCGTTTATAGCATTTGATCTGAGTTGTATACTGTGTATTCTGCATCATATAGGTATCCTCCCAATACGCCATTACAAAATTGGCATAAGAATTGGTGCACGGAGTCCCCATCGCTACACCTTTCAATTGTAGAAAATAGTTGTCATCATATATAAAGACATTATTTTTCAAGATAACATCCATGAGCATTGCACATCTAATGATCAAATCTCTTGGCATACTTTTCTCTATCAGGAACAACCTCATATATTCAACACCTGTTTCATTTGGTATACTAGTAAACAATGAGGTGACATCTAAAGTAACTAACAAATCTGAGGTCATATCACTTCCTGTTGTCACATACTCTGTCAGAGTTTCCAAGAAATGCTGAGTATTTCTAATCACTGTTGTTGTCGCATCGACTACCTGTCTTAATTGCTTCTCAACATAAATAGATACAGACTCTGTTAGCCATCCTTTACTCGAGACAATGGGTCTCATAGCAGGATTTAGCAAGCATTTGTGTACCTTAGGTAGTCCCCTTATGACTGGAATCACAGGTTTCTCGATCAAAAAATGCTTATAGGTTCATAGGTAGGTACTAGGCTATCGGCCCAAGGGCCTACGTAAGCCTAGCCAACAAGGTTCCCTGGCTTATGCCACCCAAGAAAGTTATTTTCCTGTGCCACTGTCAAGCAGACACACAGAAGTGATCCCCGGGGTGTATTTCCTATTTCCCATCCACTCATCAAGATTTTTCTTGAAGAGTGCTAATGAAGAACTTTGCTTGACATAGATGGGTAGCCTGTTCCAGAGTATGGGAAGTCTCTGGGACAGGAATCTATCCCTCCAGCATGTCCTGTTTATTGTGGTGACAAGGTTTAGGTCCCTATAGCGTGTAGCTTGGGATTGGGATTTCTTTAGATGTAGCATGTCCAACAGCTCTGGGTTTGACATAGCTTTATATTTTAGGCAGAGATCACCTCGGAGTAGGTGATATGCTACGTAGTAAAGCTGGAGTTTTTTGAGGCGGTCAGTGTAGGGCATTTGTTTGAGGCCAGTAATCCTCTCTGTGAGGTACTTCTGTGGCTTTTTCAGCTGCTGCAGATGTCTTGTGAGGTACATTCCAAAAGGGGCATTGTACTCTATAATGGGTCTAATGAGTGTCGAGTAGAGGGGAACAATGACCTCTTTTTTCCTGGATGAGAACCTTTTTATGATGAGGTGTGCCACGTAGAAGGACTTCCTGACTACTGTGGCAATGTGACTATCAAAGGAGAGACTACTGTCCACCTGGGTCCCAAGGTCTCTTATCATGCATTCGTTGTTAAGTAGATTACTGTCTATGTGGTAGTTCATGGGTGCAGAGTTTTTACCAAAGGGGATGACACTGCACTTTTTGGCATTGAGCTTGAGGCCATGGCTTTGACACCAGGCATCTGTCTCAGCGAGGCTCTTCTGTAGGATGTCCACATCATTTGGGGACTTGACTATGGCCAGAGGCCTTCTGTGTTAGCCTGTACTTCAGAGAAGTAGATACCAAACAGGAGAGGTCTCAGGACAGAACCCTGTGGTACTCCACTTGTCACTGCTTTGAGGTCAGATTTGGAGTCTGCAACTTTTACAGTGTGGGTTCTGTCAGTGAGCCAGTTGGCAACCCATCTTGTGACATAGGGATTTATACCTAGTTTAGTGGGTTTAGCTATAATTCCAGAATGGGGGATGGTGTTGAAAGCCTTGGCGAGGTCAAGATAGGCTGTGTGAACCACGTTACCCTCATCTACGGCTTTGGTGACTGCCTCAAAGAAGTCGATCAGGTTCAGGAGGCATGATCTGCCTTTCATAAAACCGAACTAGGTGGGATCCAGAGTTTGGAGGTTACCAATGTCTTTGTTTAGGAGTTTCATGATGCTACGTTCCATGGCCTTGCAGACCAGGCTCGTCAGGCTAATAGGTCGATAGTTCCCGGGATCAGTGGTGGCTCCCCCTTTGTGGAGTGGGATAACTGTTGCTGTGCACCATTCAGTGAGCACAAAGCCTGATGCGAGGCTATTATTGAACATGGTGCTTAAGTGAAGAGCCAGTTCGATCTGAAGTTCGTGTAAAACGCAGCCTGGGATGTTGCCCAGTCCCATAGATGCTGTTTTTGTCTTTAGAGAGTGCAGCTTTTACCTGCGTAGTTGTGATTACAGGGACTCTGCATTCTTCCTGTATAGATATGGGCCCTTTAGGGGGTGAGAGGGGGGTAAAGTTAGCACTGAGCCTATCTGCCAGGATGTTGGCAATATCAGTTGGTTGTGCAATTTTCTTGCCTTTGTGCTGTAACTCAGAACAGATCTGGATGTTACCATCGAGATTCTTGACATAACTATAGAATGCTGTGTGGTTGTCCTTGGAATTAGTTGCAATTTTGTTTTCATAGCTAGCTTTGGAGGATCTTATAAGGGATCTCAGCTTCTTACTGAAGCTGACCAGGGAGCTCCTCCACTCATGGGATTTTACTCTCTTTCGCAACAGTTTCTTCATTCTGTTGTACAATTTGTTTATGGCAGGGGACCACCAGATTGGCTTCCTTTTTTTGGAGGATAGCGTCTTGGTTCTGTTTGGGATATCATGATCCATGCACTCATGTAAGTGCTTATAGAGTGCATTTGTGTAGGATTCAGCAGTTGTAACTGTATTGTCCATCTGCATGGGTGTCATGAAGTTCACCACTTCTGTCTTAAGAAGCTTGAGGTTGGCTTTGGAGACATTTTTTACTGTGGTTTCCTTAATGGGGGGTGGGGGCGGGATGTGGATATCAAGGGTGATTAGCTTATGGTCGTATTGGACCAACGAGGAGTTGACTTCAGATGTGGAACACCAGTCACTCATGTTGGTAATGACTAGGTCTAGGATATTGTTGCCCCTGGTGGTGGTGTGGCTAAGTTGATCCAGGGCATTGGAGTTTATGAATTCCCGAAAGCGTTGAGCTAAGGAGTTGGCACATGAGTAGTTTTCCCAGTTAATGGTGGGGCAGTTGAAGTTGCCCATTATTACGGTGCTTGGTTGAACTCTAATATTTTCCAATACATCAAGAAAAGAGGAGTGGGAATCCTAGGGCATGGTGGGGGATCTGTAGCAAGCTACAATTTGGATTGCAGTTTTGCCCAGAGTTAGTTGCACTTGGATAACCTCGGATGCATTATGCTGAGCAACTAGCCTGGAGGTGTGGATATCCTTAATGAATATGGACACACCTCTGCCTTTGGTGTTTCGGTCCAGGTTACATGGCCGAAAAGTGTGGTATGAGTTATAGCCTGGTAGTGCAGGGGTGCTCTCTGGAGCCTTGAACCAGGTCTCAGTCACTGCACAGATATCGATGTTCTCCATTTTAAGCAGGGCCTCGAGTGAGTGCATTTTGAGATTTAGACTTCAAGCATTGAGTAGCATTACCCTCAGTTTTTGCTTGCCTGTTCCTGTTACGGTGGTGAATTTGTTATTTGAACCTTGCCTAAAAAGGCACTATAGGGGCAGCAAGAGCCTTAGCCAGTATCCGGAATCCCAGGGGCGACAGGTGCAGGCCATCTGTGGAAAAGCATCGTGGTCTGTCAGCCATGTCATCCCAAGCAGACAGATACCAGATCCCCTTAGAATGACACCAGAAGCTTAGCCAATTGTTGAAGCTCAAAATCTATAACATTACATATAAACATATCATATAATGTGCTATGTACATCGTTTATAATCCTATCTAACTGTACAGCATTCAAATTCTGATAGGTCCCTTGCTCTCCCAATAAATCACTCATTTTACTTGCATAAACTTTGCTCCCCAGTAGATGAGCTTTCTGTAGAAACCTCAGAATAAAAGGTTCTGGAGGGTAAGCATACAGAAGACTGTGAGGCTAATTATGGACTAGAGCATCTTTGGGGGACTCCCCCGGCAGGGGGTTCAGAGCAAAAAACTTGCTGTACTTCATGTTGGAAGGAGATGCGAAGAGATTGCAGCAAAGCTGACCCCACAAGAGCTCCGCTACTTAAAGATTCAGAGACCACTCGTAAGGCATCAGAATAGTCCGACTTAAACTATCCGCTAGGATGTTGGACTGTCCCTGAATGTGCGTTGCAATGACAAAATGACCTGTGGAGATCACCCATTCCCACACTCTCATGGCCTTGGCACAAAGGGGGTAAGATCTGGTCCCTCCCTGTTTGTTGATATACCAGACCACTGACATGTTGTTTGACTGAAATCCAATGGTTCCCAGAGGAAGAAAGGCATGAAGGGCCTGCAACGCTAAAAGGACCGCCCTCATCTCTAGAATGTTTATGTGCAAGCTGGTCTCTACAGGGGACCACAGGCCTTGGACTGTCCTGCCCGAACAATGCCCCCCCACCTGAGTTGGGAGGTGTCCATGGTCACTGTGGCTTGGGCAGGGGCTGGAACAAAGGGTCATCCCTCCAAAATGCCCGGAGAACACATCCACAATATGAGGGACGACCAACAGACTCGACTGAGTTGTACTGGATATGACAATGGAAGTTCCAACAGGGACCATTGTACAGCTAGTGTCCACTGTAGAATTCTCATATGTAACTGGGCACACTGGAGAAGCATTATGGTCGCCACCACTGAACCCAATGCCCTCAAAACTGATTCCGCCGTTGGAAGATGAGAATGGGTAGATTAGAGAGACATGCATCCTCAGGGTTTGTATTCTCTCCGAGGTCAGGAAGATTTTGCACTGTGATCTATCTAGCCTTGCACCAATGTTGTCTATCACTTGCACAGGATCTAGGAGTGATTTGGATGCATTGATTGTGATCCCCAAATACAGGGCAAGGATCAAGAAATAATTCCTGGTTTGAGAGAGTAGATGCCTGGTGGGAGCAGTAAGGAGCCATTTGTCCAGGTACAGATAGACGTGAATCCCCTGAAACCTCAGTTGAGCCGCTACCACCACCATCAAGCTAACAACACTAAAGATAGAACACTCAATGCACCAAGAAAAAGACTTTCTAAAGACTTTAATACTCACTTACTACTCGGAGCTCTGGAGATCACGATGCTTCAGCTAGCCATGGCAAACGAGTTCTGGGGGTTGGAAGGTAGTGGAGTTGTATTATGGGTAAGAGGAGGAGCTTGGAGCTTGGAGCAGATGCTAGTAAGATTGCCAGCTCAGATCCAATACGGATCCGGTATCCCACAGGTTGAAGAGCAAATGACCAAATGAAGTAAACAACTTCAGATCAGTGGGTTATAAGGTGGCCAAGGGGCTAGTCCGATGCTGTTTGTTGTGGTAGGGAACAAATAAATTAAATTTTTTTTCTACTTTGAGACTCACATATATATATATATATATATATATATATATATATATATATATACACACACACACATACATCCATATGCAAACAGACAGGCACACACACATGCAAACATGCAGTCAGTCATATGTACAGCTGGTTATAAGATGGGCCTCGTAACACACATTTACACACGTTTACTATTATGTGGTCGAGGCTTGGACGATCAACCACCAGAAACACTGAAACATACCCTCGAAACATAGAATATTGACTATACACCATGTTGACACAACCTTGAATCTTGATAACACTCTACCACTCTAGACCCTGGAACAATTGCTAACATGAGTCCAGAATGGGGGCAAAGTCGAGCTTGGATATTGTTGGTGTTCGGTATTCCGACCTTCGGTTTCCACAGTTTCTACATTTTCAGGTTCAACTTCCAAGCCTTGACCACACACACACACACACACACACACACACACACACACACACACACACACACACACACACACACACACACACACACACACACACACATGCATACACATTGTGCATACATAGCGAATAAATGAACTATTCATCAACTGTTTTTGAGAGTAACCAGCGAAAAAAACTTAATTCAAGAACTGTATAAATAACAGCTGCTTAGGAGAAGAAAGTTATAATGCATGAATTTTTGTGTCAAGTATAATACAGTAAGTTTTATGGTTCTACCAGTGGTATTTTAAAACTAACAGAAGGTAAAATGAGTGTCTGATCTTTTACTGAGTTGAATTCCATGGAAAAATAATGTAAACCTGCAAAAGTGTTGCTTAAAAGCACGAATTATACCCTTTTTCATTGGTTAAAGTTGTCTCTTACCCACTTCACTATTAAAAGATAAAAAGTGATATAACAATTATAGTCCATATCAAAGTAAATTTTTAGGCATAGAACAAACCAAGTAAAGGCTTGAAAATAAGATGCTATCAAGCAAAAGTATACGCTTTAGTGTATCATGTATTATAATGCATCAGTTCAAATCATTTTTAACATTGTGTTGAAATGTTGAAATAATCAAAGTTACAGTTTCATAATTTGCCTAAGCTTCTTAGGCTATTTGATAATTTACCCAAGATTCTCAGGGTATGTTACAAGTACAACTAGGCGTTGTGACCACACGTGTAATGGGTACTCCCCCATTTACCCACATCCTGGAGTACCTTACTGCTGACTCATTTGAAAATGCATTCTTTCTTTACAAAATGCCTTTAATGGCTATAGGCTGATGAAGAATTTGTGTGAAGCCTTAATTGTCAATAATGCTAAAATATTTGCTACATTCTTTGTCCCATTATGTACTTTCATGCAATATTCACACTGTACAATATGCTAATGACATCACTAGAAATGTTCTCTCCCATACGGTATGCTCAGAATTAATTTCCTAATGTGTTTACATCTAACCTTTAGTGCAGTTGAGCAAAATTGAAACATGAGTAGTTGTGGAGGGATTGCTTCAAAATGACCACTTGAAGGGAAATGTGAATGAGTTTCAGTTACTGTGAAAGAAGCAGAAGTAGTAAGTGGCGAATAAAAACCTGCTATGTAGTACATGTGAGGCTTGCATTGAGTGAAACAAGCGATGCCCCATAAGCCAGTCTTTTATTCTGCAAAGGGAATTTTGAGAATACTTCACAGTACACTGATCTAATGAATTTGAATACACTTAGGATATTTCTTGTCACAGTTTCAGGGACTTCAAGGTTTTAGAGGGAAACGTTTAGAATTTTGAAACATGCAAGAATAAATACTGCTGTTTGCTAAAAGCAGAAAAGAAAATTTGAATACACTTAGGATATTTCTTGTCACAGTTTCAGGGACTTCAAGGTTTTAGAGGGAAACATTTACAATTTTGAAACATGCAAGAATAAATACCGCTGTTTGCTAAAAGCAGAAAAGAAAATGTCAGTTTAAGCAAGAATATTCATTAGATAATACTATTTCTATACTCCTTTCATGTTAAGGATTTCTAGTGTCAGTGAGCTGCTCAGCTCATTTTCTCTTGAGAGTTTGTGGATACTATATAATTTAACATACCGCTCAACTATACAGATATTCGCAGAATGTCCAAATTTTACCTCATGTTTTTGGTTTGTTTCTCAATAAAATTCTGTTTTTCTGGCAAATTATGTAGGATTGAAGTCATAAAATAATGACACACATTTGAGATTCAGACTTCATACCCCTCAGAAAATTCATGATAAGGCAAAACCTGTTATTCTATCAACTTTCTAAGTTTCTACGAGAAATATTTAAAAATTGTTCCCATTTTTGGGCCTTTGTCCCCCCATTATGTATGGCTTTGTCTAGATTTTCTGCCCTAAGAGGTTGATAGGTATGTATATAATATCATTCAATAATGCAAGCTATGGAGTTCTGGTTTTGGGATGTTAAAAAATATAGATGGTTATTAAATTTAGTTAATGTCTAGGATGGATGTTTAAAAATTATGCAAATTCTCTCTCTTCCTATGATGCATAAGAGATAAATGGAAAACAAAATTAAAAAAAAAAACTTCTCCGTGTGCTTTAAAATATCCTCTAACTTCAGGCACAAATGTAGTATAGCATTGTACACACCAGCCTGAGTTTGTCCACATTACTTACAGGTATTCTGATGTTCGCACCTCTGAGTGGTGATCCCCATCTTTGAAGGTCACTTCATTGTGTAAAGTTTGGGCATGGTGACACTTGTGCAATACAGCATTCTGTTTTTGCTTTTGCACTTGTACTGAATGCAAAGTCACAATCATCCACATGAATGTATTTGGTCCCTTGCTCCCCTTCATGTCAACATAATAATTTCAGTCCTCCATTATGGATCCCACATGGTAGCAGTCCCCATCCCAAAATCATAGTAAAGAATTGTATGTCTCATTTTCTAGCTCAGGCAAATTGTACTACCAGGAGCTGGTCAGTCCTGAAATTCTCAACTGTAACTATTTTTATAGATAGTCACTAGGCATGCTGTCCAGGAAACAACTAAGGAGCCTATCCCAGTCACCCAACTGCCACACAACATTATCTGGATAACTGACTTGCTGGTACTTTTCCATTAACGGGGCAGCAGCAGCAGAATGTGCGGTTGAGTTGATGTCAACTCACTCTGCTGCTTATTAGTGTTGCTGCGAAATGTGCACAAACTGAAAAGCAGAACAAAACAAGAAAATGACCAGTACTGACATGTCAGAAAATCAATAACACTGTCAGAAGCCAGAGAAATGTACAAGCAAAAAAAAATAAGTAGCACTGAGTTGACAGCAAATGTACAGCTTGCGTGCTGGCCCATTAATGATCTCCCCCCATTTTCAGTTCACATTTTCAACAACTGTTCCTATGTTTTAAAGGGCTTGGTCCCCATTTCCAGTATTTGCAGACTGACAGATATGCATCAGACCATTACAAATGTGAAGACACTGACCATTCAAAATCAGAAGATGGTCGGACAGAGGAGCACTTCCTTCTTTTTTTAGTATCGAACTTATATGATTTACACCCGATTTAGGAAGTAGCAGGGAATGTTGGTAAAACTGGCTGTGTGACTGCCACTAAGTTGGAAAGAAATCAGTGAGACTCCTGACAATGAACGCAAAATTAAAAGCACAATACAACAACCAAAGCGAGGATAGTGGCCCAACAAATGGCAAATGAAAAGCAGAACCAAGCAATAACATAATCAGCAGTGACTTGGCATGATAATTCAGTACAACTACGATCACAAAGCCAACATTAAAACGAGACCAGAACAATACAATAAGCAGTACTGAGATGTCAGAAATTTAAAATTACTGTCTGAATGAACACAACATTGCAAGCGGGAAAAACTAAGCAGCAGTGAGTTGACATCAACCTCACATTCTACTGCTGCCCTGTTAACAGAAAAGTACCGACTTGCTCAATGTCACACAGCAAACAAATGAACCTGATGGAATCAAACCCTGTACCAGAGGAAGTACCTCATTAACAATCTTAGTGATCTGTGCTATAGATAAATACATTACTGAATATTATACAGCAGTGATGGCTAATAGCACAAATATCTAACTGGATCCCCAATTCACACCATACCACATAGGTTCATAGGTAGTTACTAGGCTTGCAGTCTAGGGAACCATTGATGAGACTAGCCCAAATTCCCAGTTGCTCCCAAGCACTTTCTGGTTACTTGACTTGTTCAAGGTCAAACAGCAGACAAATGAAAGCTAATGGAACCAAACTCTGTACCACAGGAAGTAGTTTGTTGACAGCTCACATGGTATACTACTGATGTTTAACATTATGTAGCTTGCACACATTTGTTGATTTGTCCCCAGCTCATGCAGTCTAATACATAAAAGTGCCTGAATATGTAGCCAGATCTTTTTATGGCTGCAGAGCATCATCACTGCTACATAGTCAGTTGTTACACAAAATGTTTGTATATGAAGAACGAGTTGAAAAGCTGTAATTAATTTTCCTGCTTACTAGTGGTAGATTCCAAACTTCTGCCCATCTCACTTTATCTGTATTTCTTTATTTAAAAGGCAAGTCTTTGATCAGACAAAGAAAGGTGTGCCACTCCTTACCCACCTCTGTAGCTTAACAACTTCTGTATATGGCAGGACGCAAACAGCTGAGTAATTATCTTAAGGCTCCGTAAGGTGCTGGTCTTGAAAGACATAAGGAATATTTGTCATTATTATCGCACCTTTAATACAACTTACAGATCACACACTGTCTGTTATTAAGACTAACACTATTGGTCTGCTCTGCTCTGGTGCTTAGGGGCACATAAAGTGTAAAGAATTGTCTAGAATCACAAAGAATCACACAGGATGGAGTAACTTGTAAGAATGTGAAGCATAGAGTTGGAAATCAAGAAAAAGAAGTTATGTACCTACCATAACGTTCCATGTTAGTTGTCTCCTCTTGCCTTCTTTCTTGCTGGTTGGGTTCGGAGCCGATCTTTGGCTCTGACTCGACCATCTTCTAAAGCTCGAGAGCTACATACTGGCTCGAGGCCTCCCCATATCCCATGATGCCTGGCGCTAGAAACCCAGATCTCGTTTGGTGAGACTGACATCAGACAAAGTAATGAAGGAATCCTATCCTATCATACCTAAGCCCAGCTATAGAGACTACTAGGTAGAGTGGGATAGTCAGAGAAGACGCAGCCAGTGTAGATCCATAGAGAAACTCTTCTCGGTCTAGTAGGATAGGGGGACGGAGAGTGGGATGCAAGAAAGAAGGCGAGAGGAGACAACTAACATGGGATGTTATGGTAGGTACATAACTTCTTTATGTTAAGTTGTCTATCTCGCCTTCATTCTTGCTGGTTGGGACAGCGTCCCTAGCACCTAATATCCTGGGTGGCTCAGTGGAACAGACTGTTCAGAACAGTGGAACCAAAATCAGCTCTGCTCCTGGAAACCATGTCCAGCTTATAATGCGAGATGAAAGTATAAGGATTTGCCCAAGTGGCCGCTGCACAAATAGATTCCATGGGCAACCTTGCTTGAAACGCAACAGAAGTGGCTAATGCTCTGGTGGAGTGGTCCTTAGGCTTAACAGGCAATTCTTTCTTCCTCAACTGATAGATAAGGGTTATGGTAGAAGTCAGCCACCTAGTCAAAGTTACTTTTGATACTGGTAGGCCTTGTTTGCCCTCTGCATAAGAGAGGAAAAACTGATTGGATTTTCTGAAGTCCTTAGTTCTATGCAAATAAAAGCGCAGTTGCCTGTGAACATCTAATTGATGTAATTTATATTCTGCCCTGTTGGAATGGTTGGGAAAAAATACAGAAAGGTCAATGGACTGGTTTAAATTATTCTCAGAAGAGACCTTAGGAAGGAAGGAAGGGTTAGTCCTAAGAGCAACCCTGTCTTTGTGGAACACTAGGTACGGGGGACGTATACAAAGAGCTTGCAGTTCAGAAACTCTTCTCACTGAAGTAATTGCTACCAGAAAAAGTGTTTTCCAAGATAATAACTTCAAATGACAGGAAGCTGCAGGTTCGAAGGGTGGCAAAATTAGAGAGGATAGAATCAAATTCAGATCCCACGGAGGTGGAGGATCTCTAATAGGGGGCCTGAGCAGAGTGGTTCCTTTGAGGAAGGCCTTACAAAGCTTATGAGACATTATGCTACTTTCTGAAAGGCCAATGTGAAAATTTGAAATTGCGGCTAACTGCACTCTAATTGTAGTGGAAGCGGACCCAGAATGAAAGAGCTTCGCAAGAAATTCCAGGATGTGGTGAACAGGAGCTGAAAAAGGGGTCTATATTCTTGGCCTCTGCCCAGGAAGAAAAACATTTCCACTTACTAGCATAAGTTTTTCTAGTGGTAGACTTGTGCGATGATAAAATGATTTCACGCACCAATTGGGAGATATCAGGAAGCCTGGCTAGGGTTGGACATGGAGCAACCAAGCTGTGAGGTTGAGAGATTGTAGGGAATGATGCAGCCCACCCGACTGATGGATCAGGAGGTCTGGAGCTGGGTCCAGAGTCCAAGGCTGCTCGATAAGATGATGATGAAGGAACGGAAACCATATTTGTCGAGGCCAGTACAAAGCAATGAGGATCATTCTGCAACCCAATATGGTAGCTTTCTAAATCAGCTTGGGAATTAGGGGAAAGGGAGGGAATGCGTACAGAAGTCCCTGAGACCAATCGTGGACTAGAGCGTCTCTGGGGGAATGCTCTGGATGTGGTAGGAGAGAGAAGAAGTTGCTGCATTTGCTGTTGAAGGGGGTGGCAAAGAGGTCACAGCAAGGTTGTCCCCATTTGTGGAAGATTTGATCCGCTACTACTTGATTCAGAGACCACTTGTGAGGCATGAGAATAGCTCTGCTCAGCCTGTCTGCTATGATGTTGGATTTCCCCGGGATGTGCGTTGCAATCAGAAACCGTTGGGAAGAGATCACCCATTGCCAGAGTCTGAGTGCTTCTCGACATAGGGGGTAGGACCTGGTTCCGCCCTGCTTGTTGATGTACCATACGACTGACATATTGTCCATTTGAATTGTAATTGTCCCGGTAGGAAGAGAGTCCTGAAGAGCTTGCAACGCTAAAAGCACAGCCCTCATCTCCAAGACATTTATGTGCAGATGGTACTCTTGAGGTTGCCAGGTACTCTGGACTGTTCTGCCCTGATAATGCCCCCCCACCCAATCAGGGAGGCATCAGTGGTCACCGTAGCAACTAGAGGGAGAAGTACAAATGGTCTGCCCAGGGGAACTGATGAGGAGACCATCCACCATGCAAGGTGATTTTTGCATGTTTCTGTGATGATAATCATGTGAGACATGGGAAGCTGCTGGAAGGACCATTGGGTAAAAAGAAGCCATTGGAGAATCCTCATGTGAAAACGTGCCAGCGGGACGAGTATGATTGCTGCTGCCATGAGACCCAGGGTTTGGAGAACAAACCTGGCTTGAATTCTTTTGCATTGTAACAAGACTTGGGCATGCCGCTAAATGGCTAACACCCTGTATGGTGGAAGGCTGGCTGAGCTGTCCTTTGTATTTAAGTTTACACCTATAAAGATGATAGACTGACAAGGCGACAAAGCAGATTTTTCGAAATTTATAGTGATACCTAATCTGGAGCACGTCTGGATAGTATAGTCTCTGGCTTGCAGAAGGTGATGCCTGGTGGTAGCAGTGAGGAGCCAGTCGTCTAGATACAGAAACACCTGGAATCCTTGCCGTCTCAGGTGAGCGGTAACTACTGCCATACATTTGGTGAACACCCTGGGGGCTGTGGTGAGACCAAAGGGCAGAGCTCTGAACTGATAATGGCTGGCTCCCAGCCGGAAGCGCAGGAATCTTCTGGAGCGCCTGTCCATTTTGATGTGGTAGTATGCATCCTGAAGATCTATGGAGCACATCCAATTGTCCTGACCCAAGAAGGGCCAAATGGACTGTAGCGTGATGATCCGAAACTTCGTTCTTTGTACAGACCTGTTTAGTCTTCTGAGATCCAAAATGGGTTTCCAGTCCCCTGTCTTTTTTGGTACCAGAAAGAACCTTGAGTAAATTCCAGATCCTTGCTGGTCTGCTGGGACTTGCTGGATGGCCCTTTTTCTTAGCAGTTTTGAAACTTCCTGAGCTGCTTGATCCCTTAGATTGGGTGGAACATCTGGAAGGGACTTGTTTGACAATAAAGGAGTGTGAACAAAGGGAATTCTGTAGCCTCCGGATATAATGGACTGTACCCATTTCTCTTGTGTTATTTCTTGCCAGGCTCTTGGGTACAGCGATAATCTTCCCCCGACTGCCTCCAGAGGTGGGCAGCCGGGCAACCCTTCAGGGATGCTGGAAGGGCTTGTCAGAGAAAGATTCTTTGCTGCCCTGGTTTTGCGGACCCCCTCTGCCACGAGGGCAGCGTCTGTTATTGTTCCCTCCTCTGCCCCTGGAGGGAAACTCACCACGTGTGTCCAGCAAGGCTCCCTGGGATTTCCGGAACCACATCTTTCCACTCTTCTGACCCTTGAGATATGGTCTAGAAGGAGTGGAAAAACGGACTCCTACGGCAGAGAGAGTCTTGCCTTCCTGCTCACACCTGGTAAGGGTATCCTTCACCTGTGATCCAAAGAGAGAAGAACCATCAAAAGGAGTGTTGGTGAAAGACACTCTGAAAGGTTCCACAAAGTTACACAGCTTCATCCAAGCATGCCTCCTTAGGGCCACACCTGTGCCTGCGGCTCTACTCGCCCCATTGGCTGCATGAGAAATAAGCCTCATGGAGGAGTTTACCACTGAGTTAAGAGTCACCAGCTGGGAGGCTGCCTTAGGCTGGGCCCCCTCAGCTGATGGATCTTGGAGGGTATCTCCAAGCTCTTTCAGGAGATCCCTCTGAAGGCGGGTAAAGTGGCATAGGTAATTCAGGGACCGCATAGAAAAGGTTGCTGAAGAGAACATCCGCTTCCCATATCTGTCCATCATCCTGGACTCCTTGTTAGGGTGATGGACAGATGATGAAGTTTCAGCCAATTCCTTCTTTCTGTCCGCCGCTACCACCATGGCATCAACGGGGACACCTTTGGTCAAAAACTGTTTGTCCTGCGGTGCAGTAATGAATTTAGTCAGTCTTCTAGGGGTCGGTTCCACTGTATCTGGAGCCGTCCATGCCTTCTGAGCCACCACGGACATCAGTGGGTCAAAAGGCAGAGACACCCAGGAGGTGGAAGGTCGTGATCCAAACACGTCCAAGAATACCGACTCATCCCTCTGCCTAAGCATCTCAAGGATGTCTGAGAAGGAGACATCTTCAGAGGGGGATTTTGGGGACTCTTCTGACTCCTCTAAGTCAGTATCCGACGTGACAGACTCGGGGGAGTCAACATGCTTCCTCTTGCATTTCCTCTTGCGAGGTGGCTCCTCTGAATGGTCAGGGGAGGCCTCAGAAGAGGAGGATACACCCAAAGGGGTGTCCTGGAGTGCTGGATCCCCATGCTTAGGGTCTGGAAGAGGGGCAAAGGCTGACGCAGGCACCCTAGGGGGAGGAGCCGATGGGGTCGATCGTGGGATTGACTCTAGGGCCAGTACACTCCTCATCACCTCGGAGGCATCCCTGCCCGGACGCAGAGAAGGGTCAGGCTCCGAGGAAACCAGAAGCCCTCCCTGCACTGAGGGAGATGGCTCCAAGCTTGTTATCACTCCCACAAGAGGGGAAAACATACTGGACCTGATCATCACCAACATGGGGACTCTATGCTCCAGACCAGAAGTGTATCCCTCACTGGTAAGATCAGATCATAAACTAATCTCACTAGATATTCACATGCCGACCTCAGCCCCTGCCCAGAAAACTACAGTGAAAAACTTCTCTAAAGCAAATTTCACACTCCTCAAAACTGAGGTGGAATCCTTCAAAGCCCCCAGGCCTGTGGAAAATACGGCCCAGACCGCAGAATCCTTTATAAACGCATTCTATGAACACCTTCAGGAATGCATGGATCATGCAATCTCAAACAAAACCAAGACCTAATCCTCCAAAGGCAGGCGTCCTGTCTGGTGGACCCCAGCCATAAACAAACTATACAATAGAAGGAGGAAGCTACTACATGATAGAGCAAAATCCCAAAAAGGGAAGGCATCTCTGATCAGTATTAGCAAAAAACTACGGGCACTCATAAAATCGTCTAAGGTCAGCTTTGAGAGAAAAATTGCACAGGACACTAAGGATAATCACAAGGCTTTCTTTAGTTATGTTAGAAACCTGGGTGGGAATTCCCAGATATGCTCAGAATTAGTCCAAAGTGACAAAAAATACACCAAACCCACAGACATTGCCAACATCCTAGCTGACAGGTTCAGTGCAAACTCCCCCCCCCATTCCCCACCAAAAGGGCAAATATCTATCCTAGCAGAGTGCTGCCCCCCTGACATCTCAGATGCTCAGGTAAGAGCCGCCCTCTCCAAAGCAAAAACACACAGCAACAATGGGACCAGACGGTGTCCCGGGCTGTGTCCTACATGAACTCCAAGAAGAACTAAACCCAAACATAAAACTACTGTTCAATCTCAGCCATACTACAGGATATGTACCCAAAGAGTAGCGTACAGCAACAGTGGTCCCTCTCCACAAAGGTGGTGCCTCAACGGATCCTGGAAACTATCGCCCCATAAGCCTGACTAGCTTGGTCTGCAAAGCTATGGAAAGGATCATCATGGACCTCATAAATAAAGATATTGGGGACCCACAGACACTGGATCCTACCCAGTTTGGCTTTGTTAAGGGCAGATCCTGCCTCTTAAACCTGGTCGATTTCTTTGAAACAGTCACCAAGGCCATTGACGAGGGGAAGGTGGTCCACACAGCCTACCTGGACCTCGCAAAAGCCTTCGATACAATACCCCACTTGGGCATTATAGATAAGCTCACCAGCTTAAACATAAACCCCTATGTCACTAGATGGGTTGCAAACTGGCTCAAGGACAGAACCCACATGGCTAGAATTGCTGGAGCCATATCAGACTCCAAACCAGTTACAAGTGGCATCCCACAAGGCTCAGTCTTGGGACCTCTCTTGTTCGCTATATATTTCTCGGAGGTACAGGCCAACACGGAAGGACTGTGGCTGACCAAGTTTGCAGATGACTGCAAACTGGGCACCATAAACGACTCTCCAGCCGACACAAGCATCCTACAAAAGGGCCTCATAGAAACAGACAACTGGTGCCAGAGCCATGGCCTCAAGCTAAACGCCAAAAAGTGTATAGTCATCCCCTTCGGCAAAACAAAGTGTCCACAAATTACCACATAGATGGTAATCCATTAAGTACGGAAGAAGTAATTAGGGACCTGGGGACCCAAGTTGATAGCAATCTCTCATTCAACAACCACGTGGCCAAAGTGGTTAGAAAATCATTTTATATAGCCCACCTAAGGGATTCACATCTAGATCAGGGGTGGTCATCGTGCCTCTTTACTCATCCCTCATCAGGCCCATAATTGAGTACAATGCCCCTTTTGGGATGTACCTTACCAGACACCTGCAGCAACTGGAAAGACCCCAAAAGTACCTCACCAAGAAGATCAAAGGGCTCAAACAGATGCCATATGCTGCCCGGTTAAAGAAACACCAGCTCTACTCAGTGGCATACCGCCTGCTCAGAGGCGATCTGTGCCTGATGTATAAAGCTATGTCCAACCCGGAATTAATGGAATTAATGGACATGCTGCACCTCAGAAAATCCAAATCCCATTGAGCTATGCGCTTGACAGACTTGAACCTCAGCACTGAAATAAATAGGACATGCTGGAGGGACAGATTCATAACCTAGAGGCTCCCTTCACTCTGGAATAAAATCCCAGTCCAGGTTAGGCAGAGTCCCTCACTGACTCTCTTCAAGAGGAATCTTGATGAGTGGATGGGAGATCATAGATTTACTCCGGTTATCACTTCTTTGTCACTGTTAGACAGATGCACAGTATACTAACCTCAAAAAAGGGCATAGCAAAATTCATTTTAAAATGGGTGGCGAAAGCCAAACACACTCTGGCTAGGCCTGTAAATGCCCTAGGGCAGATAGCCTTGTATGAACCTATGAACCTATGTGGGAGCCGAGCTCACCTGCGCCGAAGCACCGAGAGGGAGAGCGGGGTCGGACAAGGGTCCAATGCCACTCGACCCCTTGGAGTCGACCAGGGAGTCCCGGCACCCAGATCACTCCAGGGTCGGTACCATGGAAGGGATCGGAGCTGACGACAGAACCGAAGGAGAAGGTATCGGAGCTGACGGTTCCACGACTTGAACCCCAACGAACTCCTGCTCCGAGCTCAAAGGATGAGTCGGAGGAGGAATTTCTATAGCTGTGGACGGAGCCGATGCCTGATGAGGGGGGCTGGGAAACATTTTGGCTAGGGCCTGCGATTTTAGCAGCCTACTGACCACTCTTTCCAAGTCATGGTCCGAAAGTCTTGAGGACCGAGGAGAGTGTGATGAGCGGTGACTATGCTCTGACTGGAGCAGAGGCGACTTTGGAGCCGAATATATCAACTCCAAAGAAGGGGACCTTGATGTTTTTCGACTCTCAGACGGCTGCGAAGAACGTGTTGGAGCCGACTGGGAAGGAGGAACATTGGTTCCAGCCGGAGCCAAGATGGATGGTATAGCTTCACCCGATGACGACTCCGAACTGGGAGCCGAAGGTTTAGGTGGCCTAGAAAATTTCATGGGCTGAGCCTTCGCCGGTGAATCTTGGGGTTTAAGTAGACCCCTCAAGATCAATTTGTTTTTGTGCTCCTGCAGGACTCTTGGACTGAACGCATGGCAAATCGAACAAGAGTCCTGCAGGTGCATGGCACCCAGACAATAAACACAAGAAGTGTGACCATCTGTCAGAGACATCTTCTGACAGCATGAGTCACACTTCTTGAATCCGGACGGCTTAGGATCCTTGGACATCCTAACAGAAGAAAAATCCAAGGAAAAAACACACACACAAAAAGGTTAAGGTAACAAACTACAGTAAAATACCCTACAGTTACCAGAACCACTACACTACAAAAACTATACTGAACTATAGCAAAACTAACTAACTAACTTTAACTTTTTTTTTTTTTTTTAAAGGAGAAGGGAAAAAAAAGGTTATCCTCTAACGACCTGAGCCAGTACAGCAACCTCGCAGCTGAAGCGGCAAATGAGATCTGGGTTTCTAGCGCCAGGCATAATGGGATATGGGGAGGCCTCGAGCCAGTATGTAGCTCTTGAGCTTTAGAAGATGGCCGAGTCAGAGCCGAAGATCGGCTCCGAACCCAACCAGCAAGAATGAAGGCGAGATAGACAACTTAACATATATGGTTCTGCAATACTACAGAAACATAAGAGAAAAATGCCCAAAGTTGTTGAGAAATGAAGCAGTCAACATATTGTACATAATTATTTTCCTACAAATGGTCAATTGAGATTAGTGAACTACCCCGACAAACAAATATAAATAAATAAAAGAAATAAATAAACAATAATGAATATTATACAGCAGTGATGGACATGGCTCAAATATCTAACTGGATTCCCAAAAAAGTAAAAAATATAATCAATAATTCTGCTAAGGAAGACCCTGCTCCATTTAGGTCAGAAAGGGCATATATTATAACCCTGCATAATGATAACATTTCACCATTCCTAACTAAGAGAACCTTGTAACTGAAACTCATGTATACTTTCACATAAATTTCTCTATAGAGGCATCTGTTCCCTTGTACCATAAATACAATGCCAAGTTTGAAAACAAGATTGCTAGTCCCCTTGTACTAATAAACTCTTGCAACAAAAGAAAAATGCTGGCCTTAAAAATACAAAGTCCCCTACTCTAAAACTGACCTCAAAAGATCAAATAAAGAGCTGAGGGAAATGATCAATACCAGCAAGGCCAAATATGAACTAAACATTGCTAGAGCATCCAAATATACCCATAAAGCATTTTTACATATGTCAGACATCTCAGGAACAATTGTCAGCAATGCACTGAGCTTATGCCCAACAGTAACTCCAACTGAAATAATGAAAAAAATCTCAAATATATTAGAAGACAAGTTTAGTTTAAGTTTCACCACTCTTCCTCCAGTCATCCCCAACTCAATTTTCCCACAATCCTGTCAGCACTGCCTCCTTTTGAATTACCTCTGAACAGGTAAATTTAACCCTCTCAAAACTAATAGCATTAGCTTTGTGATTCCAACAAAATACTAGGTTGTTTCCTTGTAAGCATAAGATATTGCTTCTTTGCCCTCCTGTATAAACCAATTCAAACTTAGCCTCTCCCTGGGGTACATCTTGCCTCCTTAAACTGGTGGATTTCTTTGAGAAGGTCACAGAGGGACTGGAAAAAAAGGCAAGGCTGTCTACACTGTCTACCTAGACCTGGGCAAGGTCTTTGAAACTATTCCTCACTCTAGCATTGCATAAAAACTGTCACAGCCAAATATAAACCCCTACATAACACACTGGATAGCAAACAGGCTTACAGACCAAACTCACTCAATCAAGTGTGGTAGCACACTTTACTCTAAAAGACTTATCACCAGTGGCATCTCCCTGGATTCCATGTTTGGGCCACTACTCTTTAGCAAATACTTCCCAGGAGTCAATGCTGACATCAAGCTGACCTCAGGTCATCCAAAGACATCCAAAGCCTCCTAAAGGATCTATCCCTTATTAGCTGATGAAGTCAGTGCACGGGGTGAATCTAAATACAACAAAATGCAGTGCTGTTCTCTTTGGTAGACAGGAGCACCACTAGAGCTATCACATCTATGATCACTCTCAAACTATATTCTGTCATTAGAGACCCCATAGAACTCTCTTTGATCCCCTTGTATCAACTATTGTTAAGACATGTTTTAACCTGATTCACCTAATTGCTACAGGCATATCCTCCAGGTCAGAAGAACTCACTCTCCTTCTTTACTTCTCCCTCGACAGGCCCATACTTGAATACAATACCTCCTTTTGTGTGTACTTATCAAGACATATCACTTAGTTTGAAAAACCTCAATGTTTAATTACAAGGAATATATCAGATATGACCTCCCTAACTGCGGAGAACAAATTCCCTTTTTCTCTATTCTGTCTCTTAATGACTTCTGCAGGGTGACATCTGTCTGGCCCACAAGGTACAAAAGACTCTGATTCGCTTAATCTCACAAATGTTTGCAGAACTTGTAGAATCTCAAATACCTACTCTAGGAACCCATATCTACATTAAAACATAAAAACAGCCTGTTGGTAGGATCCAGAGATGTGACTTGGTTGGGTGAAGGGAATGGTTGATGAAGCACAAGCTGCTAGGAACGCAACTGGCAATACTGTGCAACTGCAGTATCAGCATTTATTTTTTTAAAAAGCCATGACTAATACTAAGGTTTCTTAAACTAATGCATTTAGGAGTTGTGTGTTAGCATCCGTAACAATGAAGTTATGCTGCTAGAGTTGCTAAGACACTTAGTTACTTAATGCATTCATTTAAGAATGAAGGACTGCACTTGCTCTCCATCTGTGACTGACCCATGTTACAGAAAGAAAACAGCAAGAAAGACCTCGCACTATTTTTTAAGGAAGACCTTTCTTTACATTGAGTTGGTAGGTGCCAGTCTGGGGGATTGCCCACGGTGCCAGTAAGATGGGTCTGGGGATAAGTAACTCTCCCTGCAAATCCCCTACCTATGTAATAGGCTGATACTCCATATAAAGCAAAGCAGCACCCTGATGTGTGGATGGGGCTCTATAAATTTGCTTTTGTCTCTGCAGTTACTAGTCTGCCAGTAGATCATTGTACTGTCCTCTTTATTGCAAATACTAGAAAGATCTGTGGTCTCACAGCTGCGGCAAAAAACACTAGACAAATGGAAACTCCTTTCTGAAACAAAGCACGAGTTCAGACCAGCATGCAGAAGAGATGCAGCCTCAATGGATGCTATTGACTTCATACATGCTCATCTAAACATCAGAAAAGTTGATGGATATAATTTTAAGTCCTAGAAAAGGCATCTGTTATGGCTAATCATAACACATCACTAAATATTCTGTTTACCTGTGTTTTTTTTATTCACTTGTAACTTTAGGTGATCTGTTAGTTACTTAAACAGCAGGTTCCAGTCAACAGGGTGGAATAATATAAACTCACCACCATTTAAAGACACTAAGGTTGCTTCAAGCTACAGCGAAAAAGCCTCTGTTATATAGTCTTTATTAATGTCACACAAATCAGTGCGAAAATGACAAACTAGAGAGATAACTAGATGACACAGGCAACTACCTTGCTGCTGAAAATTAAGCTTTAGTTAATACCAAACTGCAACACAGAGTCAGCTCTTTGCAATTATGGCTTACAGCTGGAAGACTTTAAAGCCAGAAAGGCAAATGCTATACACCTTACTAGAAAATATCATGGTATATTGTAGGTAGTTCATTACCCAGTTCTTTTTTATTTCACATCCTTAATATTTTCTCCTTTAAATGGTTCAGGAATTCAGGGAGTAAATGTCACTAAATTACCAGGAGTTCTGATAACGATCTTAAGTCTGACCTGCATATAACCTCTGTCTTGATTAAATCCAACTGAAAACTAGGCCATATTTTCAAGGTCAAAACATTCTTTTCTTATGCAAGACAAACTGCTGCATCAATGTAGTAACTTCCTTCATGCTTCTGCTCAGTCTACCTGTTCACAAACATTAATCGTCACTAGTGCACAGCCCTGAATTGGGATACAGTAGGATTTCTAGATTAGCTGCATGTCTTCATACAAACAAATATCAGTAGCTCTCAATATTTAGCCTAAACTGGTGTGAATATGAACTTTGCCTATGCTGTTATTAGTTAAAATCTGCATATACGTAATCTATATGCCCTTACATAGACCTACACTCCTAATTGTTTTACCATTGGGCAACATACTAACCTGGCATAAGCTTTGCCATGTTATCCAGTTATCTGTAGGTGTTACACCAGAGATACTTGGGATAAAAGATGATTACTCTGAGGTACAACAAATGGCCACAACAGAGTCACCCACCTGCAGCTGAGGTAAATTGCTAGTCTGTTGTGGTGATACAGGTTGCTTGCTTTAACATTTTATTTTTTTTTGTGGCTTGAAGAAGGACTGACCTTGGGACAGACAATTGTTTCCATTGTCAAACCAAAAATGGTGCCTCTTGATCAGGGAAAACAAACAGCAAATGCTGGTAAAAATAAAGTCACTTTTTTCCCAAACAAACACAGTAAAAATCATTTTAAAATACCATGTCATAACCACAAAGTAAAATAGACACAATATCTCAACAGAAAAAAAACGTTTTTCAGTTATTTTAAACAACTTTTAAACTAACAGGAAAAATATCACTTCTATTTAAAAGTAGAACACAATCTTGTGACAGTCCATTAACATACAAAACACCTAACTTTAAAATAACTTTCCTAAAGAGGAAAGTTTAAATAAGCAAAATTATTAAATGGAAATATTTTTCCCCCAAAGGGAGCTTATCTGCCCAGCTAAAGAACAGCACAAGCCGACTATCAAACCTCAAAAGCCCCAGAGGAGCATACTCTTCAGCAGCAGTAAGGCTCTGAAGGGCTTGGCACCCAACTTGTCTTTTAGTCAGCTTAGGTTGAGCTGCCTGACATTTTGGGCAAGTGGAAGGTACCCTAAAGCTTTGGAAGCTGGCTGGCTGTTATATCCTTGGCAGGACATAACCCATATGGCTAAGGCTGCTGCAGCAGTAATCAATATAATGAACATTTCATAAACACCATCCATTAAAGGATTTACAAATTCCATTCATGTTTCATTTGGGGTGATGTGATTTTTCAGGGGTAGAGTAGATGGCAATGTTAAACAGCCAGACAGAAAAAAGATGTGAAATTATAAACTGAAATCAACTGCCATCTACCCCAATTCTGTCCAGGATGAATTGTAAACTATTTAATTCCATATCCTAGATGCTCAATGGGCATGGGTATTTTACCCATCAATAACAGTTTTAGTTTTGTAGCGTTTCTGATGTCAGTGTTGTTGGCACTAGTATTCATGAGTGGACTCAGTACACAGAAAATAATAACTTATCCTATTGGACTCTATTGCTGGCCTGTGTTTTCTGCTTATCTTTTCATATTTAATAAAATAAACCCATTTAAATTTGCAATAATGTGCTGATTTTTATTCACTGAGTAATTGTAAATTCTGTGCCGTTCTGCATCAGGTTATGTAATACATTATTGAGATTATCTCACCATGTTTTGCAAGACACTTATGTGACTGTATGTTTTGAAGTGGCAGTGTTGAAGAAAAGCATGGCTGCAAAGACAATAAAAGACAAACTGAAATAAACAACGAAAACAGGAAAAAAAGGACAAAAAAGAGACAAAGAAAAGAAACATTCATTATTTTTGTTTCTCTCCGTCAACAGCATTTGTCACAACTTTTGTTCAGACTGCATTTTGCTACTACTTCTATAAAAATGACAGCTTCCGAAGTACAGGGGAAATGAAGGAAATACCACAAGAGTAGAAGTTCTTTGTGTGGTTTTCCCCTGAAGAATTTTCAGAAGTAATGTCAGAAGAATGAGAAGTGATGCTGTTGTGGTATTTTGTAGTAAAAGCATCTGACTTCAATTTTTTTTTTTGGGGTTACATCAAAGCAGTATGTGACTCATTTTTAAAGTGAAAATGAATGGAAAAGAACAGGTTAGTATGGACAAATGTAGTAAGAGAAGAGATACAGGTGAACATAAATAAAAGTAAGCTTTGTAAGTGTTGTCTTTGCTAACTGTGGGTAATATAAATTTTTGAATATACAGTGTGTTAAAGCTAGCTGCTATATTCACATTCCCACATATTTATTTATTTATTTATAGATTGATTGATTGATTGATTTATCTGTTGGTTGACTAGATTAGATCGTTGATCCCACTCGACCATTTTTAGATTTAGCCGGGGGTTTACAACCATAGCTTTACACAACAAATTAATATCACAGTTTATATAAGGTATTTACAAATAGTAAAAGTATTTGACAATCAAACAGAGCAATGCCACAGTTGTGACTGAGTTAACAGGTGGGAGAATGAGAAACACAGACAGGAAAGGTAACACAATGCAAGTATGTATTGGAGAATAGAAGCAGGGTTAGGTTGACACCAAGAGAATGAGGTTTATACTAGAGGTAAAAACAGTGTTGGCGATTACATGACACACCAGAAAAAAGTTAGTGTGTAATCTGTTCAATGGAGTTGGTTTATTAAACAGAAGTACAGAGTTGGTGATATGTAAAGCTATTTTAAGATGAATGTGGGAAAATCTGTTGTTTGTAACTTTGGAGATGTTTAGGGAACTGACATTTAAGGGACATATCTATTCAGGAAGCATTTGCAGCTTGCCTGTTGGCAAAGGTAGACACAAAGTAATATATAAAATATTTTGTTAGCAAATGATGCTATGTGTGAGTATGATACCTTTCTTTCACCTGCTAAGACAGTCTATGCAATAAACAACCAATTCCCCTGGAAAAAAGTGAACAAAAAAAAAATAATGATTCAGACAATTGCTCTACTGGATTAATTTATCTCTAAGAGAAAAAAATGAATGTTGCCTTTTGATGGCACTCACCCATTCACTACTATTGACGTAGTCGTGGTAGAAGTAATTTAGCAGAGTCATGGATGTGTGTGTGTGTGTGTGTGTGTGTGTGTGTGTGTGTGTGTGTGTGTGTGTGTGTGTGCGTGTGTGCGTGTGCGTGTGTGTGTGTGTGTGTGTGTGTGTGTGTGTGTGTGTGTGTGTGTGTGTGTGTGTGCCCATTTTCCTGTCTGTCTGGGAGGTCACACTGTTGGAGTTAGTGGGTATGTGTGTGTTTGTGTATGTGTTGGTGTATACAAGGAAGTGTGAGAAAAAGAAGTTATGTACCTACCATAACATTCCATGTTAGTTGTCTTCATCTTGCCTTCTTTCTTGCTGGTTGGAATCGGAGCCGATCCTCGGCTCTGACTCAGCCATCTTCAATAGCTTGAGAGCTGTTTACTGGCTCGAGGCTACCCCTTATCCCATGATGCCTAGTGATAGCTACCCAGATCTCATTTGAAAGAGCTAACTCAAGACATAGAAAGAGAAAAACCAGTCCAAAACAAATAGGTTGACTATACCTGCCATATTCTCTCAGTAGAGGAAACAAACAAGAGAATACCCAGCCAGTGAAATAAGAAGTCCTCTCGGTCCAATAGGACAGGGGGACGGAGGGAGGGATGCAAGAAAGAAGGTGAGATGAAGACAACTAACATGGAACATTATGGTAGGTACATAACTTCTTTATGTTAAGTTGTCTATCTCGCCTTCATTCTTGCTGGTTGGGACAGCGTCCCTAGCTCCTAATATCCTGGGTGGCTCATTGGAACAGACTCTTCAGAACAGTGGAACCAAAGTCAGCTCTGCTCCTGAAGACCATATCCAGCTTGTAATGAGAAATAAAGGTATGAGGATTTGCCCACGTAGCAGCTGCACAGATAGAATCCATGGGCAACCTAGACTGGAAGGCTACAGAGATGGCCAAGGCCCTAGTAGAATGACCTTTCAGTTTGATAGGTAACTCTTTGTTCCTTAACTAATAAATGAAAGTAATAGTGTGAGACAACCACCTGGATAAGGTCACTTTGGAAACTGGGAGACCTTGTTTGCCTAAGGCATAAGAAAGGAATAGCTGGTTCGACTTCCTCATTTCCTTAGTTCTGTGCAGGTAAAAACGCAATTGTCTATGAACGTCCAATTGGTGTAATTTGTACTCTGCCTTGTTGGTGTGATTAGGGAAAAACACAGGAAGGTCTATAGATTGGTTTAAATTATTTTCTGAGCAGACTTTAGGAAGAAAAGAAGGATTAGTCCTCAGAGCAACCCTGTCCTTATGACAAACCAAGTATGGAGGATGAACACATAGCGCCTGAAGTTCGGAGACGCATCTGGCTGAAGTAATAGCTACCAGAAAGAGTGTCTTCCAAGATAAAAACTTAATGGAGCAGGACACTGCTGGTTCAAAAGGGGGCAGAATTAAGGAAGTTAGGACCAAATTAAGGTCCCAAGAAGGAGGGGGATCTCTCACTGGAGGCCTAAGGAAAGTTGTCCCTCTCAAAAAAGCTTTATAGAGCTTATGAGACATGTTAGAATTTGACAACCCAACATGAAAGTTAGAAATGGACGCTAATTGAACGCTGATCGTATTAGAAGTGGACCCAGAATGAAAAAGTTGTGCTAGGAATTCCAGAATTTCGTGGACTGGGGCTGAAAAAGGATCTATGTTCCTAGCCTCTGCCCAACAAGAAAAACGTTTCCATTTACTAGCATAAATTTTCCTGGTTGTGGACTTGTGAGAGGAGACAATAATCTCACGTACAGCTGGGGAAATGCTGGGAAGCCTGGCTAAGGTTGGAAGTGGAGCAACCAAGCTGTGAGCTGGAGAGTTTGGAGGGATTGATGCAACCCGCCTGATTGATGAATCAGTAGGTCTGGAATCGGGTCCAGAGTCCAGGCTGATCGCAAAGGTAATGGTGCAGGAACGGGAACCATATCTGTCGAGGCCAGTAGGGGGCAATGAGGATAATTTTGCAACCCAACGATATTTCTTTCTGTATAAGTTTTGGTATCAGGGGAAACGGAGGAAAGGCAATCATGGACTAGAGCGTCTCTGGGTGTGCGACCTGGAAGCGGAAGAAGGGAGAAGTAGTTGCTGCATTTGCTGTTGAAGGGGGTGGTGAAAAGATTGCAGCAAGGCTGTCCCCATTTGCGGAAGATAAGATCAGCAACTTCCTGATTCAGAGACCACTCGTGAGGCATGAGGATAGCTCTGCTGAGCCTGTCCGCTATGACGTTGGACCTCCCAGGGATGTGCGTTGCAATCAGAAAATGTTGGGAGGAAATCAATTACTGCCACAGTCTGAGTGCTTCTAGACACAGGGGGTAGGATCTGGTTCCACCCTGCTTGTTGATGTACCACACCACTGACATACTGTCTGTTTGAATTGCAATGGTCCCGGAAGAAAGAGAGTCCTGAAGGGCTTGCAACGCTAAGAGCACGGCTCTCATTTCTAGGATGTTTATGTGCAGATGGTACTCGTGAGGTTGCCAAGTGCCTTGGACTGTCCTGCCTAGATAATGCACCCCCACCCTATCAGGGAGGTGTCTGTGTTCACTGTGGCTACCGGAGGGGGCTGAATGAAAGGTCTGCCCTGAGTCACTAGTGGGGAGACCATCCACCATGAAAGGTGCCTCTTGTATGCTTCTGTAATCAGGATCATATGAGACATGGGCAGCTCTTGGAAAGACCACTGTGTGAACAGAAGCCACTGAAGGATCCTCATATGAAAGCAGGCCCGTGAGATTAGAAGAATGGCTGCTGCCATGGAACCCAGAGTTTGAAGGATGAACCTGACTTGGATCCTTTTGCTCTGCATTAGAATCTGTACTTGCTGATGAATTGTAGACACCCTTTCTAGCAGTAGCCTTGCAAACATGTTCCTTGTGTCTAAGTCTGCTCCTATGTAAGTGATAGACTGACAGGGCAACAAGGCAGATTTTTTGAAGTTTATTGTAATGCCTAGCTGGGAGCAGATTGTGATTGTGTAATCCCTGGCTTGTAGGAGTTGATGCCTGGTAGTAGCAGTGAGGAGCCAGTCGTCTAGATATGGAAACACCTGGAATCCTTGACGGCTCAGGTGAGCCGTGACAACTGCCATACATTTGGTGAACACCCTGGGGGCTGTGGTGAGACCAAAGGGCAGAGCTCTGAACTGATAATGACTGGCTCCCAGCCAGAAGCGAAGAAATCTCCTGGAGTGCCTGTCCATCTTGATATGGTAGTACGCGTCCTGAAGATCTATCCAGCACATCCAATTGTCCTGACCCAGAAAGGATAGAATGGACTGTAGTGTGACCATCTGAAACTTTGTTTTTTGTACAGACCTGTTTATTCTGCTGAGATCCATAATTGGTCTCCAGTCCCCTGTCTTTTTTGGTACCAAAGAGAACCTTGAGTAAGTTCCGGATCCATGCTGGTCTGCCAGGACTTCCTGGATGACTCTTTTTTGTAGCAGTTTTGAAAATTCTATTACTGCTTGGTCCTTCAGATTGGGTGGAACATCTGGAAGGGATTTCTTTGACAGTAAGGGGGGGGGGTTGATGGAAGGGAATTTTGTAACCTCCGGATATAATGGACCATACCCATCTGTCTTGCGTTAAATTTTGCCAGGCTTTTGGGTACAGTGAAAGTCTTCACTCGACTGCCTCCAGAGGTGAGCAGTTGGGCAACCCTTCAGGGATGCTGAACGGGCTTATCAGAGAAAGATTCTCTGTTGCCCTGGTTCTGTGGACCCCCTCTGCCACGAGGGTGGTGTCTGTTATTATTGTTTCCCCCTCTGCCTCTGTGTCAGGCAAGGCTCCCTGGGATTTTCGGAACCACATCTTGCCACTCTTCTGACCTTTGGGGTAAGGTCTAGAGGGAGTGGAAAAATGGACTCCCACAGCAGAGAGTCTTGCCTTCTTGCTCAGACCTAGTCAAAGTGTCTTTCACCTGTGGTCCAAAAAGAAAGGAACCATCAAAGGGAGTGTTGGTGAAGGATGCTCGAAAGGGTTCCGCAAAGTTACACAGCCGCATCCATGCATGCCTCCTAAGGGTCAGACCCATACCTGCGGCTCTACTCGCACCATCGGCTGCATAGGAAATGAGCCTCATGGAGGAGTTAACTACAGAATTAAGCGTCACCAGCTGGGAAGCTACTTTAGCTTGAGCTCCCTCAGCTGATGGATCTTGAAGGGTATCTCCGAGCTCTTTAAGGAGATCCCTCTGAAGCTGGGTAAAATGACATAAGTAGTTCAGTGACCTCATAGAGAAGGTCGCTGAAGTGAACATTCACTTCCCATATCTGTCCATCATCCTAAACTCCTTGTTAGGAGAATGGACAGATGAGGTCTCCGTTAACTCTTTTTTGGTGGCTGCTGCTACCACCATGGCATCAACAGAAACACCTTCAGTAAGGAATTGCTTATCCTGGGGTGCTGTGATGAATTTACCAGGTCTCCTCAGAGTTGGTTCCACTGTATCCAGAGCTGACCAAGCCTTTCGAGCCACCACTGCCATAAGTGGATCGAAAGGCAGAGAAACCCAGGAGGTGGAAGGTCGGGAACCTAAAGCATTCAGAAATACAGACTCATCCTCGGTAGGGGCTAGGGGATTCCAGTTCCCCCTCTGCTTAAGCATTTCTAGGATGTCCAAGAAGGAAACATCTTCAGAAGGGGATCTCAGGGACCCTTCCGAATCATCTAAGTCTGTATCAGAACTGACAGACTCGGGGGTGTCAATGTGCTTCCTCTTGCACTTCTTCTTACAAGGGGGCTCCTCTGAATGATCAGGGGAGGCCTCAGAAGAAGAGGAAACACCCAATGAGGTGTCCTGGAGCATCGGTTCCCTACGCTTGGGGCCTGGAGGAGGAGCAGAGGTTGGCACAGGCACTACATGGGACGGAGCCGGTGGGGCTGATAGTGGAGCTGACTCAGTGGCCAATACACTCCTCATGGCATCGAAAGCATACCTGCCATGATGCAGAGAAAGCTCCGGTTCCAAGGAAATAGGAATCTTTCTCCGCACTGAGGGAGACGGCTCCGAGGCCGATGTAGGAGCCGAGCTCACCTGCACCGAAGCTCCGAGGGGGAGAACGTGGTCAGACAAGGGTCCGATGCCACTCGCCCCCTCGGAGCCGATGAGGGAGATCCCGTGCCCAGATACCTCAACGGACGGCACCACCGAAGGGATTGGAGCCGAAGTCGGAACCGAAGGAGATAGAGTTATCAGAGCTGACGGTTCCACTACTCAAACCCCAACGAACTCTGGCTCCAAACTCACTGGAGTCAGAGGAGGAACATCAAGAGAAGTGGATGGAGCCAACACCTGTTGAAGAGGGCTGGACAACATTTTGGCAAGTGCCTGTGACTTTAGAAACCTACTGACCACTCTCTCCGCATTGTGATCCAACAGCCTAGAGGATCGAGAGGAGTGAGAGGATCGGTGACTACACTCGCTCTGAAGTAAAGGTGACTGAGGAGCCGAATGCACCGATTCTAGTGAAGGGGACCTCAGCCTCTTGTGGCTCCACAATGGTTCCGAAGTCTCTGATGGAGCTGACGGGGAGATTGTCTTGTCGGTGCCAGCCATAACCGAAGTGGAAGGTAAAATCTGAACCGAAGACGGCACTGAACTGGGAGCCGATGGCTTGGTGGGTTTAGGGGATTTCACAGGCTGAGAGCTCTTGGCCGGTGAATCCTGGGGTTTTAAAAGACCCCTAAGAATAAGCTTATTTTTACATTCCTGCAGGACTCTTGGACTAAAGGCATGGCAGACAGAATAAGAGTCCTGCAGGTGCACAGCGCCTAAACAATAGACGCAAGAAGTGTGCCCATCTGTCAGAGACATCTTCTGACAGCATGAGTCAAACTTCTTGAACCCAGAAACCTTGGATTCCTTTGACATCCTTAAAGAAGGAAAACAATAATTACACAACAACTACCAGAAGCAATATACAGTCTACACAAAAACACACTCTACAATAAGACTATAGCTAAAGGTTTTTTTTTTTTTAATAGTAAATAGGAAAGCCTCTAACTTAAACGGCTGGCCTATGAGAGAAAAGTAGCAGGAAAGCCTTTAACTTAAACGGCTAACCTGACAAGAAGAGGTAGGGGGGGTTGAGAAGAACTCTCTAAGTTAAACGAGTTCTACAAGAAAAAGAAGGGATACTACAACTAAACACTAACTATCACAAAACAAGACTAACGTTAATAATAAAACACTAAAAGTGTTGAGTTCTAGAGTAAGAAATTTATACAAAAAAACTTTATACGAGCCTGAGCCAGAAAAATGATACCTCGCAGATGAAGCGGCAAATGAGATCTAGGTAGCTATCGCTAGACATCATGGGATAAGGGGTAGCCTCGAGCCAGTAAACTGCTCTCGAGCTATTGATGATGGCCGAGTCGGAGCCGAGGATCGGCTCCGATCCCAACCAACAAGAACGAAGGCGAGATAGACAACTTAACATTAAGGGGTTTCCAAGACTGCAAGTGAGCGAGTGCATGCAGGCTTGTTTGTATATGCTTGGATGTGTGTGTGTACAGGAGTCTGAATGTGTGTGTGTGTGTGTGTGTGTGTGTGTGTGTGTGTGTGTGTGTGTGTGTTTGAAAGTGTGAACATGGACATCTAAATGTGTGTATGTGTGTAAGTGTGTTTGGGTGTCTGAACATGTGTGTGTGTGTGTGTGTGTGTGTGTGTGTGTGTGTGTGTGTGTGTGTGTGTGTTTGTGTGTGTGTAGGGAGGAGAAAGTATAATTGTGTAAGTAAAATTTTCATAATAGTAGATGTTCTAATAGATCCTTGTTGCAGTAGCCTAGGGTATATGGGTCATAACCCTCCTGTCTGACTAGCTTTTCACCACTTAAGGATGCCTTATACATTCTCCAGCTGTGAAAAGCTTGAGAGGAGCTCCATATAAAGACAGCTGGAGTGCAAATTACCTCACAGCATTTTTTTGCTAGGAAGGGAGAGGGAAAAACCCTAAAAGAACAACACTAGGCACAAATTCAAAAGTAAACTATATACAAAAGGGTGTAAACATTCACAACCTGGCAACATAGGTTCATAGGTAGGTACTAGGCTATTGGCCCTAGGGCCTATACAAGCCTAGCCAAAAATGTACCCTGGCTTTCGCCACCCAAGAAAATTATTTTCTTGTGCCCCTGTCAAGCAGAACCACAGAAGTGATCCCCGGGATGAATTTCCTATTACCCATCCAATCATCAATATTTTTCTTGAAGAGTGCTAATGAGGATCTCTGTTTGACATAGATAGGTAGTCTGTTCCAGAGTATGGGAAGTCTCTGAGACAGGAATCTATCTCTCCAGCATGTTCTGTTTATTGTGGTGACAAGGTTTAGGTCCCTAGAGCGTGTAGCTCGGAGGGATTGGGATTTCTTTAAGTGGAGCATGTCCAACAGCTCTGGGTTTGACATAGCTTTATATGTTAGGCAGAGATCGCCTGTGAGTAGGCAATATGTGACGGAGTAAAGCTGGAGTTTTTTGAGACGGTCTGCGTACGGCATCTGTTTGAGGCCAGTAATCCTCTTTGTGAGGTATTTTTGCGGCCTTTCCAGTTGTTGTAGATGTCTTGTGAGGTACATACCAAAAGGGGCATTGTACTCTATAATGGGTCTAATGAGTGATGAGTAGAGGGGAACAATGACCTCTTTTTTTCTGGATGAGAAACCTTTTGTGATGAGGTGTGCCACGTAGAAGGATTTCCTGACCACTTTGGCGATGTGATTATCAAAGGAGAGACTACTGTCCACCTGTGTCCCAAGGTCTCTTATCACACTTTCAGTGTTAAGTAGACTACCACCTATATGGTAGTTCATGGGTACAGAATTTTTACCAAAGGGGATGACAATGCACTTTTTGGCATTGAGCTTGAGACCATGTCTTTGACACCAGGCATCTGTCTCAGTGAGGCCCTTTTGTAGGATGTCCACATCATTAGGAGTTTCAATTATGGCTCCTAGTTTGCAGTCATCTGCAAATTTAGTTAGCCAAACACCTTCTGTGTTAGCCTGTACTTCAGAGAAGTTGATACCAAACAGGAGAGGACCCAGGACTGAACCCTGTGGTACTCCACTTGTCACTGGTCTGAAGTCTGATTTGGAGTCTGCTACTTTCACAGCGTGGGCTCTTTCAGTAAGCCAGTTGGCAACCCATCTTGTGACATAGGGATTTATACCTAGTTTAGTGAGTTTATCTATAATTCAAGAGTGGGGGATGGTGTCGAACGCCTTGGCGAGATCTAGATAGGCTGTGTGAACCACCTTACCCTCATCCATGGCCTTGGTGACTACTTCAAAGAAGTCTATCAGGTTTAGGAGACATGATATGCCTTTTACAAACTCAAACTGTGTGGGGTCCAGGGTTTGGAGATCTCCAATGTCTTTGTTTATGAGTTCCATGATGATACATTCCATGGCCTTGCAGACGAGGCTCGTCAGGCTAATGGGGCGGTAGTTCCCGGGGTCTGTTGTGGTCCCCCCTTTGTGGAGTGGGATAACTGTCACGGTGCGCCATTAAATGGGCACAAAGCCTGAGGTGAGGCTATGATTGAACATGGTACTTAGGTGGGGTGCCAGTTCATTCTGTAGTTCATGTAGAAGGCAGCCTGGGATGTTGTCAGGTCCCATGGATGTGTTCTTGGCTTTGGAGAGTGAAGTTTTTACCTGTGCAGCCGTGATTACAGGAACTTTGCATTCTTCCGGTATAAAGATGGGCCCTTTAGGGGGTGAGAGGGGGGTAAAGTTAGCACTGAACCTATCTGCCAGGATGTTGGCAATATCAGTTGGTTCTGTATATTTAGTGTCATTGTGCTGTAACCCAGAGCAGATCTGAGTGTTGCCATTGAGATTTTTAACATAGCTATAGAATGCTTTGTGGTTGTCTTTAGAATCAGTGGCAATTTTGTTTTCATAACTAGCTTTGGAGGATTTTATGAGGGATCTCAGCTTCTTACTGAGGCTGACCAGGGAGTTCCTCCAGTTGTGAGATTTTACTCTTTTTTGCAACAGTTTTTTTCTTCTGTTGTAGAGTTTGTTTATGGCAGAAGACCACCAGATTGGCTTCCTTTTTTTGGAGGATAGCATCTTGGTTCTGTTAGGGATAGCACAATCCATGCACTCGTGTAAGTGCTTATAAAGTGCATTTGTGTAGGATTCAGCAGTCGTATCTCTATTGTCCATCTGCATGGGTGTCATGAAGTTTGCCACTTCTGTCTTAAGAAGCATGACGTTGTCTTTGGAGACATTTTTTATGGTTGTTTTCCTAAAGGGGGTGGGAGCGGGATGTAGATGTCTAGGGTGATTAGCTTGTAATAAAAGGAAAACAGCCAAAATAAGTGAGCAGCCAGAGGGGAGGCTACTGGAACAGTGATCTATTATTTTATGATTTTACATTTATTAACCAGGAAATTCTGACTGGACCAGGTCCATTTTCAGTGGAGGTCCAGGGAGAAAAGCTCCAGCATCAAGTTATACAAATACAGTACATCCAGCATAATACACAAAACAGGTTACATCATGTATGCAGAACATAGTAATATAACAAGAAATTAATAAAAACACTCCAGGTAAAAGAAGATATAGAACACAGGTAAAAGACAATGTCAGTTACAGTACATCCAGCATAATACCCAAAACAGGTTTTATCATATATGCTGAGCATAGTAATATAACAGGAAATTAATAAAACACTCCAGGTAAAAGAAGATATAGAACATGGGTAAAAAGACAATGTCAGTTATACATTGGTGAGAGAAGCAAATATATAAAGTAAGATTCTACAGTTAAAAGTACCCTTTCAGATGACCAAGCCTACAGGGGATCAGAGATCCAGCATGTGATCAGAGAGGAGTTTAGGGAGTTAATAGTGGTATGGGTAGGGTTATTTGATACAAGGGCATAACCGGTACTAAGAAGGTGCAATTTAAGGGAGTTTTTGAATATGAATGTGGAGGGGTCAGTGGACATGGATAGGGGAAGAGAGTTCCAATTTCTGGCAACAGTGTGGGAGTAGAGCGCTTTCCCTGCATTATTGTTAGCCCTGGTGATGGAGAGGAGAGATTTTTCACTGGCTCTTAGGTACCGGTTTGCAGTACAGACAGTAAGTAAGTTGGATAATGAGGGCTTTTTTTCAGGATATTTGAGAATATTGTAGGCTGTGCCCAGCTGGTGATAGTTAAGTAGCTGTGGTAGCTCAAGCCATTTTAGTTCTTTTAGTGCAGCACAGTGATGGGCTCTATAGGTTGAGTTAGTAGCAAACTTGGCTATTTTATTGTAGCATGATTCTAGTTTGTCTAGGTCACATTGTCTGATTTGGGTAAAGATTGGTGCTGCGTATAATACAGTTGAGAGGAGGTGGCTTTGTACAAGAGTGTCTCTTGCTTTTTGTGAGAGAAAGGACTTATGCCTGTATAGGAAGCCTAGTTTTTTGTGTACTAGTTTTATGGTATGTGAGATGTGAACATCAAAGTGGAGATTATTGTCTATTTCAATGCCCAGAAGTTTGGTGTGGTTAGAAGGGGAGATGGTGGTGCAGTCATTAGAGGTTATGGTAAAGGAGAGGGTTTTTTTTGATCTATTAGGGGTAAATAGTAGCAGTTTTGTCTTTTTGGGATTTAGAATTAGTTGGATCCCAGATATCCATTTTTCTACTGAGATAAAAGTATCTTGAGTGAGTGTATGTAGGGTGGTGGGAGATGAGGTGGAGCAGATCAGGGTTGAATCATCCGCATATTGTATGAGTGTGGCATGTTGTGTAGAGCTGTTGAGGTTATTTGTGAAAATAGAGAACAATAGCGGGCCCAGTATACAGCCCTGTGGGAATCCTATGGTGGTTGGAAGTTGTATAGACAGAATTCCTTTCCACTGGACTGATTGTTGCCTGTCAGATAGGCAGCTTCTGAACCAGGCTATATTACAGGAAGTGAAAGATAATGATGTTAGTGAGTCTAGTAGAATGGAGTGGGAGACCATATCAAATGCTTTTGAGAGGTCTAGGAAAATGGCTGATACATATTTGTTATCATTCCTGTGAAGGTTTATATAATTATGAAGAATAGAAGGGCTGTGGTAGTGCTGTGATGTGGACAGAAACCATGTTGTGTGGTAGATAGCAGACTGTGTGTATTAAGAAATGTCATCACTTGCAAGTGGATGTATTTCTCAAGAATTTTGGATAAGGGGCAAAGGATGGCAATAGGTCGGTAGATGGAGAATTCGTAAGAACTACCTCCTTAATGGAGAGGAATGATGTGAGATACTTTCCAGAGTTTGGGTATGTAGGATTCTAGTATGGAGCGGTTGATAAGGATGGAGACAGGATATGATAGGGAGTCACTAGCCATTTTAGGTATGCATCAGGTATGTTATCAGCTGCCACTGTGGTTGGTTTTAGTTTTAGGAGGAGATTTTTGATAGTTGAGGTGGGCACTGGTAATAGGCTGAAAGAGGGGGTGGTGTGGGATAGGTTAGGTTGTGACTGAGGTAGACTGTTTTTGGTTATTTGACTGGACAAGGCTAAGATGGATTTAGTAAAATGCTTATTAAATTGAGAAGCTATGTCTAGGGTATTGTTAGCAGAGCTGGGTGTTGGAGTTGTGGTTTTGCCTGGCTTTAGTAGGGAGTTAATGGCATGCCAGAATTTTTGTGGATTATGTGAATATTTCCTTTGGGCGCTAAGAAAATAGTTTTGTTTGTTTATTTTGGATTCAGCCTTGGCCTTGTTTCTAAGCTGTTGATAGTATTGCCTGGAGCTAGGGGTTTTGTCAGTTTTCCAGGTTTTCCAGGTTTTCCAGGCTTTATCTCTAGCTTTTAGTAAGGCTCTGGTGTCCCTATTTAGCCAGGGTGCATAGTTGGCTTTAACTCTGATCTTTCTGCTGGGAGCTAGACTATTAAGGATGTTAGAGAAGTAGTATTGAAGTAGTCTTCTGCCTGGTCTAACCCAAGTGTCCGTAGTGGTTCCCAGTTGCAGTGGCTTAGGACAGTATTTAGGTATCATGGGGTAAGGTTAAGGTCATCTCGTATGAATTTGTAGACTATTGGTTTGGGGTGATTGGAGTGTTAGTGGAGTAGAAAGGTGGGGAGATGATCACTTAGGTATCTGGGAGACAGCCTACTGTATAGTTTTGTTTGGGATATTTGGTTAGTGTCCAGTCCAGTATGGATTATCTCTTTGTTTTCTCATCTATTGTAGTTGGTTCTTCAATTAGTTGAGAGAACCCATATAGATTGATATGTGTAGAGGGGCTGCTGGAGTTACAGGCTGCCCAGTCAGTGTTAAGGTCTCTTAGTAGGATTGTTTCCTGAGGTAGATTGTCCTTTGTCCAGTGTAGGATGTCTTCTATTATGAGTGAGTTGTTGCCTGGAGGTATGTAGCAGCATAGTATATTGATCTTCTTGGTGTTTCTTACGGATAGGACAGAAAATAGGACTTCAGCATTTTGAAAAGTGGGCGGTGTGGTGTGCAAGAGATGTAGGTTAAGGGTGTTTTTAAACAGAATTGCTACTCCTCCTCCTTTCCTGTTTGTTCTGTCAGATTTAAGTGTATTATACCCTGGGGGAAGAAAGTCTTTATCTTGTTTACTGGGTTTAAGCCAGGTCTCTGTAATGGCGAGTATATCAGGGTTGTAGTGGGCTATGAATGCATGTAGGTCTCTTAGCTTGTTGGTAATATTTCTTATGTTGAGATTTAGGATTAGCAGGTCAGATGTTTGTCTGGCTGAGAGGGGACCTGGATTTGGGTGAATGTCACCAGAGGTTAGCAGAGTTTGTAGGAGTGTCAGTTATCTGTTTTTTAATATTAATTGTTTGTGAGCTTGGTCTATGAGATTTTTTTCTTAGTGTGGTGAGATGGTGTCATTTTTGTTAGTGAGTAATATGTAGTTGTAAGATTTATGATTGTAGGGCAGATGCAGAAGTGTGAGTGGGTTTGAGAGGATGGGCTAGTGTGGGTAGTGTGATATGAGTAGTTGTGCAGCGCTAGGTCTGTTTGTAAGGAAGTTAGGAAGGTTAGCAATAGTAGATCTAGTGATAGGGATGTGAGTGTGGGTAACATGATACTACTTTGAGTGAGTAGTATAACTATGATTCCTGGTTGGATGTGTGTGAGGGTAGAGGTGTGTTGTCTGGGAATGTTTTGTTGGGAATGGGATCAGTGTGGGATGTAATTGGATTGGAGGGTGGGGGGAGGTAGGATGAGTGGGTTGGGCTAGTTGTTAGGGAATTAGGGGTTGGACTACTGGTCAGGTGATTAGGGGTTAGAATAAAAGTAAAAGTAGTGGGGGCGGGTGGAATAGGGGGCAGGGAGGAGAGCGGAGCAAGCCCGAGTGCAGCGAGGGTGAGCGAAGTGGGCTAACACTGACTCCAAGTGTTTCTTTAGGCTTTGGTAAGTATGTAGTGTTAGCTTAAATGGTTATATGTTAAACTGAAATTTTAACTATAATTTAAATTGTATGTTTGCACTAAGTTATAGACTATGTTATGGGCACACAGTATAATTTTCTGACATTCTTAAAAGTACAGAGGTTTGATTAAGGAACTATACAGCAGAAATGTACAAATACACTCACTAACATTTGTTTAAGTTAATGCAGGTAAGGTATTTTACTGTCTAGACACTTGGAAGTTAAGCACCTACATTAGTGTTTACTCTCTTTAGTTGCAGGACAAGTGTCTGTGGGTGCCCAGTGCTCAAGATTAAATTTGAAATTTCCACTGCTTGATATGGGGGGCAGAGACCTGCTTGACCTGAAGGATGGTTTGGATTACTGAAAGAAAAATAGAAGAAAAAGTAAGCGAGCATTAGGTTAAGGCAGCACATACTGTGTGACCAGTCAGATTGGACTTTTGTTTAGCAATAGTCAATAACAAAAACATCAGGTAATGGTTATTCCTGCTTCAGCACCTGATAACATAAAACCTTTCCTTATGGCAACATACAAAAATAAAATGTAAATATATAAAGTGGTTGTCTACTAAATTAAGCAAGATACACTTTCAATATATTTAAAAGCTAGTTAATGCAGTTACAGCAGTGAAATATAACGTGAAATAGCCCTTCTGCCTCTATAACAGTAAACAGGGAAAACAGAACATATCTAGGTGCATATGTGACAGCAGTTCATTAAGCAGAATTATCTAAAGGCATCCTGTAGTGTTAAAAATAACAGAAACAGATAGAATAAGCTGTTGTACTAAAGAATTAGGTATTAAACCATAAAACTCCAGCTTTACTCTGTCGCATATCGCCTACTCAGTGGCAATCTTTGCCTAACATAAAAAGCTAGGTCAAACCCAGAGCTGTTGGACATGCTCCATGTAAAGAAATCCCAATCCCTCCAAGCTACATGCTCTAGTGACCTAAACCTTGTCACCACAATAAACAGAATATGCTGGAGGGATAGATTCCTGTCCCAGAGACTTCCCATACTCTGGAACAAACTACCTATCTATATCAAACAAAGCTCCTCATTAGCACTCTTCAAGAAAAATCTTGATGATTGGATGGGAGATAGGAAATTCACCCCGGGGATCACTTCTGCGGCTCTGCTTGACAGGGGCACAGGAAAATAATTTTCTTGGTTGGCAAAAGCCAGGGTACCATTTGGCTAGGCTTATATAGGCCCTATGGCTAATAGCCTAGTACCTACCTATGAGCCTATGAACCTATGTACAGCATACCTTGAATGCAAAAACTTACAGTAGGATGATTACACACCAGGGGAGACAAACAGCTGCTGTTGGATTTGAAACAAAAAAACAAAATGGCACCCTGGGGTTAAATTACCTCAGGCTATCCAATACAGAACAAGAGCTGGAGGAGGGAGGGGTAAAGACTACAGGGAAGGAGAAGGCTAGCCAATGGTTAAATGACCTCTGCAGACACTCACTGTGATGTGCAAAAGGAATAGAAACCACTCAGTGAACCTTAAGAAAAGGTATGCTACTTTGCACAGTCACTCTACTTTATACTATAAAATCAAGGCAAGTGTAGACATTATCTAATTTTACCCTGACATTCTTAAAAGGATATAAATTTAAAGCTGGGGTTAGTTACAGATGAAACAGGAGAGGAAATGAAATGCTATTTTATAGATTTGAGTATTTCTCAAAAGAAATTTGACTTTAGTTTGGGGCGGGGGGCACTAACTGGAGAGCAATATACAGCTGTTTATTCCTGGTGATGTACTTATCAGTACAGAGGTTTGATTAAGGAACTATACAGCATAAAAGTACTAATACCCTCACTAACATTTGTCTAAGTTAATGTAGGTACGGTATTTTACTGTCTAGACACTTGGAAGTTAAGCACCTACATTAGTGTTTAGTCTCTTTAGATGCAGGACAAGTGTCTGTGGGTGTCCAGTGCTCAAGAGTAAATTTGAAATTTCCACTGCTTGATATGGGGGGCAGAGACCTGCTTGACCTGAAGGATGGTTTGGATTAATTAGTGTTTAGTCTCTTTAGTTGCAGCACAAGTGTCTGTGGGTGTCCAGTGCTCAAGAATAAATTTGAAATTTCCACTCTTGATATGGGGAGCAGAGACCTGCTTGACCTGAAGGATGGTTTGGATTACTGAAAGAAAAATAGAAGAAAAAGTAAGCGAGCATTAGGTTAAGGCAGCACATACTGTGTGACCAGTCAGATTGGACTTTTGTTTAGCAATAGTCAATAACAAAAACATCAGGTAATGGTTATTCCTGCTTCAGCACCTGATAACATAAAACCTTTCCTTATGGCAACATACAAAAATAAAATGTAAATATATAAAGCGGTTGTCTACTAAATTAAGCAAGATACACTTTCAATATAGTTAAAAGCTAGTTAATGCAGTTACAGCAGTGAAATGTAACGTGAAATAGCCCTTCTGCCTCTATAACAGTAAACAGGGAAAACAGAACATATCTAGGTGCATATGTGACAGCAGTTCATTAAGCAGAATTATCTAAAGGCATCCTGTAGTGTTAAAAATAACAGAAACAGATAGAATAAGCTGTTGTACTAAAGAATTAGGTATTAAACCATAAAACTCCAGCTTTACTCTGTCGCATATCGCCTACTCAGTGGCAATCTTTGCCTAACATAAAAAGCTAGGTCAAACCCAGAGCTGTTGGACATGCTCCATGTAAAGAAATCCCAATCCCTCCAAGCTACATGCTCTAGGGACCTAAACCTTGTCACCACAATAAACAGAATATGCTGGAGGGATAGATTCCTGTCCCAGAGACTTCCCATACTCTGGAACAAACTACCTATCTATATCAAACAAAGCTCCTCATTAGCACTCTTCAAGAAAAATCTTGATGATTGGATTGAGAAAGGAAATCCCCCCCGGGATCACTTCTATGGCTCTGCTTGACAGGGGCACAGGAAAATAATTTTCTTGGTTGGCAAAAGCCAGGGTACCATTTGGCTAGGCTTATATAGGCCCTATGGCTAATAGCCTAGTACCTACCTATGAGCCTATGAACCTATGTACAGCATACCTTGAATGCAAAAACTTACAGTAGGATGATTACACACCAGGGGAGACAAACAGCTGCTGTTGGATTTGAAACAAAAAAACAAAATGGCACCCTGGGGTTAAATTACCTCAGGCTATCCAATACAGAACAAGAGCTGGAGGAGGGAGGGGTAAAGACTACAGGGAAGGAGAAGGCTAGCCAATGGTTAAATGACCTCTGCAGACACTCACTGTGATGTGCAAAAGGAATAGAAACCACTCAGTGAACCTTAAGAAAAGGTATGCTACTTTGCACAGTCACTCTACTTTATACTATAAAATCAAGGCAAGTGTAGACATTATCTAATTTTACCCTGACATTCTTAAAAGGATATAAATTTAAAGCTGGGGTTAGTTACAGATGAAACAGGAGAGGAAATGAAATGCTATTTTATAGATTTGAGTATTTCTCAAAAGAAATTTGACTTTAGTTTGGGGGCGGGGGGCACTAACTGGAGAGCAATATACAGCTGTTTATTCCTGGTGATGTACTTATCAGTACAGAGGTTTGATTAAGGAACTATACAGCATAAAAGTACTAATACCCTCACTAACATTTGTCTAAGTTAATGTAGGTACGGTATGTTACTGTCTAGACACTTGGAAGTTAAGCACCTACATTAGTGTTTAGTCTCTTTAGATGCAGGACAAGTGTCTGTGGGTGTCCAGTGCTCAAGAGTAAATTTGAAATTTCCACTGCTTGATATGGGGGGCAGAGACCTGCTTGACCTGAAGGATGGTTTGGATTAATTAGTGTTTAGTCTCTTTAGTTGCAGCACAAGTGTCTGTGGGTGTCCAGTGCTCAAGAATAAATTTGAAATTTCCACTCTTGATATGGGGAGCAGAGACCTGCTTGACCTGAAGGATGGTTTGGATTACTTGAATGCAAAAATGTACAGTAGGATGATTACACACCAGGGGAGACAAACAGCTGCTGTTGGATTTGAATATCTACTGTTATGATAAGTCTACATACACAACTGTAATATGTTCAACAATCAGATCACTGTTCTGGTAAGCTAAATTATATGAATAGATTTTCATAGCTTAGAAAACTAAAAAGATTGATGGAGACAACAAACTATGACTCCAGGAACCCCTGTTGAATGGTCCTAGCAAAGGTTATTTTGAATTTTGAATAGGAATCCAGTTTGCAGCACTTTTTAAAACTGCATACAGAGGATCACCTTGCTACCATTCAAATATTTTTAAAGTCCACCCCTTTCAAGTACATAAACCAAAAAAGTCAAAGCCCTTGGGGAATGGACCTCAAGTTTTCCTGGAAGTGGCTTGCTATGGTGAGTATAACAAAATGCAATAGGATGAGATTACCACCTGGAAATAGTCTGCTTTGACAGTGGCTCTTCCTCCCTTTTACGTTCTTAGAAGGCAAGCAGCTGATCACCTATCTTGATGGCTCAAGTCTTGGACTAGATAGTATCTGAGCTGCCTGTGCACATCTAAAATGTGCAGAATATTTTCTCCTTTATTCTTGAGAACAGGAAAGATCAAACAGGGAAATGAATAGTCTGGTTTAAACTTAACTCTAATATTACTTTAGGCATAACAGAAGGATTGATTCTCAAAGAAACCCTGATCTAGTGAAAAAATAAGGTTAACTCACCATTAGTGTTTGTAACTCAGACAGTATGCTAGCAGATGTCAGGGAAATGAGTCAAACAATTTTCTGTGTTAAGAACCTCAATTCTGCCAGAAGAGCCGATTAAAAATTGAGAAAAAGAGTAATCTTTTCAAGGAAAAAGTTTAGATCCCACCGATATATAATCCATCCACAACCCCTTTTTTCTATTTTATCACATGGGGTTGGGGTGTCACTTCAACACTGACAATCGTATAGAGCCAAGGTTTATACTACTTAGGCATGCCATGCTAGTTCATCCACACCACACATACCTACGGCCAATTTAGAGTGTCCAGTCCACCTACTGCATGACTTTATAATGTGGGAGGAAACTGCAGCACTCAGAGGAAACTCACACAAACACAGGGAGGACATACAGACTCTGCACAGAAAGCAGCTCAGCTGAGAATCAAACTAGGGAACCTCTTGCTGTGAGGTAACAACACAATCCACTGCACCACTGTGCAGCAACACCCCTTTCAAAAACTGTTTATCTTGAGTATGATTGGAAAGGGGGTGTCTCAAAGGGTAGACAAGCAGAAATTGCCAACAAATGCATATTGACAAAGGAATATGATAGGCCAGAGGATGGTAACTCACACAAATAATCAGGATCCAGAGAAAGAGAGTACTAGTACCAACTAGAAAATATTTTCCATGTGCAGATATATAGTTTCATAGCAGCAGTTGTTTTCACCTCTATCAGTACTTGCTGCACATCCTCAGAAAATGGATACTAAAAGCTACCAAAATTCTATCATTCAGGCAGTTAACTGAAGAGTTTTCAGTGTGGGGTGTATCAAACACCCCCTGTGTTGTGTGAGTTAATCCAATCTGTGGGGAAACTTGTGGTAATTGCTCTTGGCCAAATGAAAAAGAAGGGAAAATCATTGTTGCCTGGGCCAAAGGTTAGTCACCACCACAATTTTTGTAGAGACCTTCTGGATCTTCAGAAGAACCTTGGAAAGGGTAGAAATGCGTACAGGAACATTTCCATCCAAGGGAATGAGAAAGTATCTGTCTTTCCAGCCTGCCTGCAAGGAGTCCGGAGCAGGATTTCTTTAGCCATCTGTTGGGAAAGGAGGCAAATGGATCTACTTTAGGTGTTACTCAGAGTTGGATCAATTCTTGGAAGACCCCAGATGAGTTTTCTTTTTGTGGTGGTCTCTCCTGGTCCCACTGAGCTTCTCTGCAATTAAGTTCTGATCTGATATAATGTATGACGTTTGAAATGTCAGACTAAGCTGAATTGCTATATCCCAGGCTGTCATAGCAAGTCTGTAAAGAATGTAAGATCTGGTACCCCTTGTTTATTTATATGTCACATCACAGTGGTGTTGTCTATGTAAACTTGCAGAGGTCCTGTGGAGCAGAAATGTTGAGATGTTAAACCGAGGCCCTATCTACTGTATTTAGTCCCACAACACTTATGGAAAACAGCAGAAGTGTTTTATTAACATTTACATTCATTTTATATATATGTATGTATGGAGCTACTTCACAAGCTCAAAGTTTTAAAACTTTGAAATGCAAATGGTTGAGACCATAAGATCGAAGTTTTGAAACTTCAAAATTATAATAAAACAAAAATGTTTTTTTTTTACATCATTGCAGGGGGGCAAGCCTCCCTGCACCCCCCACACCCCCTGCTAAATAAATATGCCAACTCCAAGATCACACTACAGTGAAGACAATGGTAAATTTCTGTTCCACACTGTATGGCGATTTCCATTCAAAGCATTCAAAGTTTCAAAACTTTGATATTACAGTCTCAATCATTTGCAGTTTAAAGTTTTGAAACTTCGAGCTTGTGAAAGGAATCCATGTGTGTGTGTGTGTGTGTGTGTGTGTGTGTGTCACACACACACACACACACACACACACACACACACACACACACACACACACACTCATTTTTTATATCCATACTTAAAATGCTTATGATTTACAAGTTAGAAACACAAAAGAATTAAATAAACAATACTATTTCTTTCATTGTTTATATTTATCCTCTGTCTCCTGACCCTTACTTCCACAACCACATCTTCTTAGTACAGCTAATGCATTATCCACTCATATTTTCTTGTTTCATAACAAATGATCACATCTTTATTTTTCATGGTACCCATAGTGTCATAAGTAGTTCTTTATCCCATTTATTATTATCACAGTAATTAACTTTATCTTACTTGCCATATAATATCATATTCATATCTATACATTCAAATCCTCTCCATTCATATTCAGCTTTAAAATTTTCTCAAGACTTTTTTATTCTTTTTGAAATCAAATGTTTTGTTGTTTTTTTCACTGCAGTTTTCCCCTCCATCATCTTATATTTTATATTCCTTTTCACTGATGGCTTGTCTGATAAAATTCTCCACAAAAAATTATCTGCTTCATAAAACTTTTCAAACCTTTTTTTCTGTTTTTTATTACCTTTTTCCATCTTCTTTTAATTCCTTCCCAGGGCATACTATTTTTTTCTAAAATTGTATTATTCCATGTTTTATTTTCCCATCAACTTCACTTTTGTCTTCCAAATTTTCATTTTATTGTCATATTCTTTTTATTTCATCCTGTCCCCTTTTTCTTTTCTTTTCCCTGTTTTTTTTCTTCCCATTTACAGTATTTGTATATTATTCATGTAGCAGCTTACCTTTTGATTCTTTTTGTCTTTCTTTTACATTTGTCATTGCCCAAAATAAATGCATAGATTCTAAATGCAATACTGGATTGTTTATATTCAAACTGCCTTCTTTTTATAAATTATCCTTCTTCTCACCAGGTTTAGCCTTGAGCCTCAAATGAAGCTAAGCATTTTCTAATAACCTTTTTCTATTTTTAGTGGAAAATATATATTCTCCCTATACCTGCTATTTTTCTTAATACATAACATATTCGACATATATGTCTTTTTCTCAAATGATAAATTTACCACCAAGCTAAAAATCTTTTATTTGTTCCTGTATCTCTTTTGATTGTCTAATTAATTTTTCATACTCACCAAATGTCTCTCTCAAAATCTTTATTTCCTTTATTTTGAAATATAGTCTATTTATTTTTATCTCACCATATCCCTTGCACTTCATTTTGTTTTACTGATGACCAGCTTTTCTTTCAATAGATTTTCAATCCTTATTACTACCTCACTTATCCATACTTTTTTATCATTATTAAAAAAATCATCTATATGTATCATACACATTGCTAATATAACATTTCCTTCCATCTTACATCTTGCCTCCCTCATTTCATGCATACATGTCTGTACTAATATATTTGCTACTAATACAAATAAACAGATATTCATTGGACAGCCCTGTTTTAATCCTCTGTAATACTTACTGTTTTCTCATTCATCCATTTATCATAATTTGTACCAATGAATTTTTGTAACATTTCTTTATTGCATTAATATTTTTCTGCTATAGTACACGCCTCTGAAATCTGCCACTTTATCAAAGGCTTTAGCAAAGTCATGTACTATCAGACTTATTTCTTCATTTGCTTTCAATATAATCTCTACCAATTATTTCACTCTAATCAACATTTCTTTCACACCTCTTCATTTTATACCACATATACCTTTTATTTTCATAAATATTTTATAGTCAATAGTCCATAGTGTTATAGACTTCCATTTTTATATCTTTTATTTCATCCTTTTTCCATATAAATGTTATCACTCCACCACATCATCTTCCATTATTCCTTCCGTCTCCATTCATCTAATATTAAAAAAAAAAAAAACATATATATATATATATATATATATATATATATATATATATATATAGGTCCACTTTTTAATTTCAAAAGACCAAAATCTCGACTTTCAAAATATCGATCCCAGAAAGTGGAGATTTTGGAATCTCAAAATAAAAAGGGAGAAAAAACAAATAAAACAGGTGGCCTAATGGTTAAGGTGTTTGCCTTACAAACACAAGGTGCAGGGTTTGAGTCTCACAAGGGATAATTGGCTAGGCTTAAAATGGCTCGCAAGGGCAGTTAGCTTAGTACTACTCTATGAACCTATAAAATAATGTTTTTGCAGGGGGGCGAAGCACCCCTACACCCCCCTACTTAAATATACCAACTCCAAGATTGCGCTACAGTGAAGAGAACGGTAATGCTCCTGTTCCGCTTACCATTCACTTCACTGTAGCGCGATCTTGGAGATGGTATATTTAAGTTGCAGGGGGTGTGAGGGGTGCAGGGAGGTGTTTTTTTTTTTTTTTTGGTTGTACTTTTTACTTTAGAGATTCCAAAATCTCAATGTTTTGAGTTTGGTATCTCAAAACTCGATATATATATATATATATATATATATATATATATATATATATATATATATATATATATCAATCTTGGAGCTGATTCATTCTTACCTTCTTTTAACATATTATATGTTTTTCATACATCTTCTCTACAAAATTCTCTGTCACCTCCATAATATCTTTTTATTTGTATTTTATGTCCCCATTGCCTTCTAAGATAGCATGCATCCTTTCTTTTCTCATTTCTTTTCCTAAATAAAGGGAAACCGCCACTTTCTTTCGTTTAGGAAAAATGTCTTTGAGTAAGCAACATCATTTTTTTCATTTTCTCTATTCTTTTCAAGCATCCATTTTCCTATTTCCCTTATTTTGTTACTTCCTTGTTCTATCTCTTTCAGAATTCTGTAAAATTACTTCATATTTCATCTTTTCTTTTTTCTTTACACTTCCAAATACATGTTTTTTTATATTTCTGTTTATGTTACTTGCCACTGTGTACAATTTTTATAAAATGGTGTTATTGTCCAATGCTCTTTCCATCATATTTCTTTATCTCAGCTTTTCTTCCTGCTTTTTATCCCTTTCCCTCCTTTATTACTTTACTGTCTTTCCCATTTTAGCCAATACTGCTCTATGATCTGAAACTATGCCATCTGTAATCCCTGTTATTTCTTTCATGTCTTTACAGTAAACTGTATAATCAGTTTCAGTCTTAAAAATTTCCTTTTATATGCTCATTTTCTATTTTTGTTACATTTGAATTTCTGTATTACATTAATTCTCTTAACATCTACATATCCTGTGTTACTTTTCCCTTTTCTTTCCTCAGGTAAAATCTGAGTACTACTGACATATTTACCAACACAATGTTTTTTTTTTTATTTTATTTCTTCAAACAAACAAATGCTTCCTTTTGACATTTTGGTATATGCATAAATCACTATTTTTTTATAAATATCTTTACTGAACTATCACTTGTGATGCAGTCAAACTATATTAACAAGTTCAATTTACAAACATTATAGGATATATGACAATATATGTGATGTATAATCTAAGCAACTTCACAGAAATTATTCAATTTCTGCCTTCTCTTTAACATCATTCCTCCTCCAAAACATTTTCATGCATGTGTTGTTCTGACAATTTTCATTTTTTCTATGTAATTTACTCCTGCTCTTTTCTAAAGATCCTACTTCCTTATTCATAGGTTCATAGGTTCGTACTAGACTATCTGCCCTAGGGCATTTATAAGCCTAGCCAGAGTGTGTTTGGCTTTCGCCACCAATTTTAAATTAATTTTGCTATGCCCTTTTTTGAGGTTAGTATACTGTGCCTATGTCTAACAGTGACACAGAAGTGATACCCGGGTCAAACCTATGATCTCCCATCCACTCATCAAGATTCCTCTTGAAGAGAGTCAATGAGGGACTCTGCCTAACCTGGACTGGGATTTTATTCCAGAGTGAAGGGAGCCTCTGGGTTATGAATCTGTCCCTCCAGCATGTCCTATTTACTTCAGTGCTGAGGTTCAAGTCTCTCGAGCACGTAGCTCGATGGGATTTGGATTTACTGAGGTGCAGCATGTCCATTAATTCCGGGTTGGACATGGCTTTATACATCTGGCACAGATCGCCTCTGAGCAGGCGGTATGCCACTGAGTAGAGCAGGAGTTTCTTTAACCGGGCAGCATATGGCATATGTTTGAGCCCTTTGATCCTCTTGGTGAGGTACTTTTGGGGTCTTTCCAGTTGCTGCAGGTGTCTGGTAAGGTACATCCCAAAAGGGGCATTGTACTCAATTATGGGCCTGATGAGGGATGAGTAAAGAGGCACTATGACCTCCCCTGATCTAGATGTGAATCCCTTCATGATTAGGTGGGCTATATAAAATGTTTTTCTAACCACTTTGGCCATGTGGTTGTCAAATGAGAGATTGCTATCAACTTGGGTCCCCAGGTCCCTAATTACTTCTTCCGTACTTAATGGATTACCACCTATGTGGTAATTTGTGGGCACTTTGTTTTTGCCAAAGGGGATGACTATGCACATTTTGCCGTTTAGCTTGAGGCCATGGCTCTGGCACCAGTTGTTTGTTTCTATGAGGCCCTTTTGTAGGATGCTTGTGTCGGCTGGAGAGTCGATTATGGCGTCCAGTTTGCAGTCATCTGCGAACTTGGTCAGCCACAGTCCTTCCGTGTTAGCCTGTACCTCCGAGAAATATATACCAAACAAGAGAGGTCCCAGGACTGAGCCTTGTGGGATGCCACTTGTAACTGGTTTGGAGTCTGACATGGCTCCAGCAATTCTAACCATGTGGGTTCTGTCCTAGAGCCAGTTTGCAACCCATCTAGTGACATAGGGGTTTATATTTAAGCTGGTGAGCTTATCTATAATGCCTGAGTTGGGCAAGTGGGGAAGGCTTTTGCAAGGTCCAGGTAGGCTGTGTGGACCACCTTCCCCTCGTCAATGGCCTTGGTGACTGTTTCAAAGAAATCAACCAGGTTTAAGAGGCAGGATCTGCCCTTAACAAAGCCGAACTGGGTAGGATCCAGTGTCTGTAGGTCCCCAATATCTTTATTTATGAGGCCCATGATGATCCTTTCCATAGCTTTGCAGACCAAGCTAGTCAGGCTTATGGGGCGACAGTTTCCAGGATCCATTGAGGCACCACCTTTGTGGACAGGGACCACTGTTGCTGTACGCCACTCTTTGGGTACATATCCTGTAGTAAGGCTGAGACTGAACAGTAGTTTTATGTTTGGTTTAGTTCTTCTTGGAGTTCATGTAGGATGCAGCCCGGGACACCGTCTGGTCCCACTGATGCTCTGTTTTTTGCTTTGGAGAGGGCGGCTCTTACCTGAGCATCTGAGATGTCAGGGGGCAGCACTCTGCTGGGATAGATATTTGCCCTTTTGGTGGGGAAGGGGGGGAGAAGTTTGCACTGAACCTGTCAGCTAGGATGTTGGCAATGTTTGTGGTTTCAGTGTATTTTTTGTCGTTTTGGATTAATTCTGAGCATATCTGGGAATTCCCACCCAGGTTCCTAACATAACTAAAGAAAGCCTTGCGATTATCGTTAGTGTCCTGTGCAATTTTTCTCTCGAAGCTGGCCTTAGATGATTTTATGAGTGCCCGTGGTTTTTTGCTAATACTGATCAGAGATGCCTTCTCTTTTTGGGATTTTGCTCTATCATGTAGTAGCTTCTTCCTTCTATTGTATAGTTTGTTTATGGCTGGGGTCCACCAGACAGGACGCCTAACTTTGGAGGATTGGGTCTTGGTTTTATTTAGGATTGCATGATCCATGCATTCCTGAAGGTGTTCATAGAATGTGTTTATAAAGGATTCTGCGGTCTGGGCCGTATTTTCCACAGGCCCGGAGGCTTTGAAGGATTCCACCTCGGTTTTGAGGAGCGTGAAATTTGCTTTAGAGAAGGTTTTCACTGTGGTTTTCTGGGCAGGGGCTGGGGTCGGGATGTGAATATCTAGTGAGATTAGTTTATGGTCTGATCTTACCAATGAGGGATACACTTCTGGTCTGGAGCATAGAGTCCCCATGTTGGTAATGATCAGGTCCAGTATGTTTTCCCCACTTGTGGGAGTGGCAACAAGTTGTTCCATAGCATTTGAGTTTATAAATTCTAGGAACCTTTGAGCTAGGGTGTTGGAGCTAGAGTAATGCTCCCAGTCTATGTTAGGGTAGTTGAAGTCACCCAATATAATGGTGTTTGGAGAGACCTTCATATTTTCCAGTGTTCTCAGGAAGGCTGAATGGGGTTCCTGGGTTTGGGAGGGTGGTCTGCAGCAGGCTATAAACTGGAAGGCAGTTTTACCCAGTGTTAGTTGCACATGGATAGTCTCTGATGCTTCGTACTGTGCCACCAACCTGGAGGTGTGGGTATCATTGACGAATATTGATACTCCCCCCTCCTTTTGTGGTTCGGTCCAAGTTTTGGGGCCGAAAAACATGGTATGAGGTATAACCTGGTAGTGCTGGGGTGCTCTCGGGAGCCTTGAACCAGGTTTCTGTTACTGCACAGATATCGATGTTCTCCATGCTAAGGAGAGTTTCGAGTGTGTGCATCTTGAGGTTTAGACTTCTGGCGTTGAGTAGTATTACTCTTAGTTTCTTATCCCTTGTGATACCTATGGAGGTGGGTTTGTCCTTTCAGACTTGCCTAATAAAGGCATTATGGGGGTGGCAAGTGCCTTTGTCAATATCCGAAAGCCCAGGGCTGACAGGTGCAAGCCATCCCTAGCGAAGCATCGTGGCTTGTCGAGCATGTCATCCCAGGCAGACAGGCATTGGATCCCCTTTGAATGACACCAATACTTAAGCCAGTTGTTGAAATTGATCATCTTGTCTTCATATTGTGACATCATTCTTGGTGAGGGTAAGATGCTACTCAAGGTCAGGGTCATACCGGCCTGGGCTACATGCTCAGAGAGTTCCTCTATGTCTCTTTTCATGTAGTCCAGGAAGGTACGTCTCAGGTCATTCACACCAGCATAGACAATGACTGGGTCATATTTGTACTTGCCTTGGAGTGACCTGAGTGCTTGTGTTATGTGGCGGATCCTAGCACCTGACAGGCAGCTCACCGTGACCTTCTCCTTGTTCAGCCTGGTGAGCGGGACGTCAGTGTGCCTGATGATAGAGTCACCTATTACAAGTGTATCAGGTGTTTTGTTTAGCCTTAAGGGCTGTGACTGTTCAACACACTGGCTTTGTGAGCTATGTGTTGCACGTGTTTTGTTTTAGGGTAGCGGTTGCTTGGGTGTCTGCTTTGGAGGTCTCTGCTGCTTAGGCAGATTTTTATTTAGAGCCTCCGAGTATGTTTTTGTGTGTTTATGTGTTTGGTTTGCTGTCGTGGTAGGTCTATGTGAGACTGGAATTGTTCTGTTCTTTTATCTCTGTTGCAATATTCACTACTTCAGGTATAGTTAGTTTAGATTTTGATTTCCATTTTCTAGTAACTGCTTTTTTTGGCAGCCACCAGAATTAAAATTACTGAGGCCCTACAATATTTGGGCAATTCAGATGCTGTATCCAGTTCAAAAAAATAATTTCCTTATTTACACTCAGAGTACTCTATGGAATTTTTAAAGTCTGCCAGCTAATTAGACTGCAAAAATATATGCTCCCAGCTACCTTTTTATTTCCCACCACATCTCCAACATGTGCAATCTACCTGAGGAAAAATGAGTTGGACTCTGCTTGGGGTATAAAAGCATCTATGGAAACACTTCCAGGCAAAAATCCTAAATCTTCTAGACGTTGCACATTTGGGAGTCACACCTATGCCCTCCCATTGTTTCTTTGTAAATTGCATATCTAATCTCTCTTCCCAATCTTTTCTGATCTCTTCTGATTGATTCTTGTACTTATTATACAATGTTTTATATGCCTTACCAATTATCCCGTTTTTAACAGCAGCTTCTGTTCTTGATGCAATTAAAAAACTCAACTAGTGTAGGTCTTTAATTTAGTTTTCTGCTGTTACTTTCTCTTTATTTGTAATCTAATATCAATTTCTGATAGGAAAAGCAATCACTAGCTGCAAACCAAATGCCTTCTTGGCCTCTTCCCATTCTATTACCTTTCCTTCTCTAATTATTTTTTCCCAGTACCTTGGTTCCTTTGCCAGCTTCCTCCAGTAAATTTTAGCCCCCTCTTGTCTATTCTGTGTACCCCCAGTTGCATTCATCCTTATCTGCAGAATCTCCTTTCTTACATAATTCCCTATTAATCTTATTTATGTTTGTCTCATTCTCTTATCAAATATTTCTACCCTTCCTTCTACTACTGTTGTTAGATCTAAAATTCTTATTTCTTAATTCTTCATAAGAATTCTTAATCCAGAACATCTCTTTTCTTACTGGCCAAGCATTTTGACTCCCAAACTGCCTGTATTCATTTCCTATTTTCTTCTTTGTTACATTTGGTAACTAACCAACAAAAGACATTGATTTTTATTATTATTTTTACGCCATTCAAACATCACCAAACCTGTTAATTGTTTCCAATGTTATTCACATTTAATGCTAAAATTCCCATGTCAAACTCTTCCTTTTTTGTGTTTTACTTCCAGGTCTTATTGTTTTCTTTTCCTTCTCCAACATCTCTCAGCAAATGATGTTTTACTATCTCGTTCTCCTGTCTCACTATTTCAAAGCATCGATCACTGGCAACATCTCTCTCATATTTATGTGCTTCTGACTATCTTGAGGATTTCACAGAGCTTGCAATTTTTGACTAGAAAAACTCGAGAAGAACTGATGAAAAATCTCTGCTTTGTCTGGAGGAAGAAATGCTTTTCCCAGGGCAGAATCTAACAGACATCCTAGGAATACACTTCTGAGAAAAGAGTTGAGAAAAGACTTGTGATAGTTGATTTGCAGACCTTGACTAACTACAAGATTCAGAAAAGTTATTTAAAACTCTTGACAGCTGTCAAAAGAGTCTTTAAAGATTTTACAATTGTCCAAGTATTTTAAAATGTGACTCCTTTGAAGTCTGCAATAAGCAATGACCCTGAGCAGACACTTTGTGAATATCTCAGAAACTAAAACCACTGCCCGAAGTTCAAAACAACTGTAATTTTATTGAATACAATTAAAATACACTTAGCGATTTTGTCCAGTAAGCTAAGGCATCATCAGAGTCAAAGTCAAACACTAAAATGACTTTCTACATACTAAGTACTTTGTGAATATCCTTGGTGCAGTGGAAAGTCCAAAGGATAAGACATAAAAGTGATTCTCTGAGCCTAGCACAACAAACTTTAAGAAATGCCTGCACTGTTTGTTAATGGGAATGTGTTGATAGGCAATCTTGAAATGCAGCTTTACCATGAAAGCTAGAGAAGGAATCGGAGGTACAAGGGACTAAAATGATAACGTTTTCAACTTTGGAGTCTTGACAAAATAATTTAGAAAGGAAAGATCCTGTACAGGCCTCCAGGATGCTTCCATTTTTGATACCAGAAAAATCCTTCAATAAAAGCATTTGTCCAAGTGGCAGAGACACATGTTCTCTAACTCCTTGTGCCACCATCTGGAGGAGAATGGGAGGAGAGAGAGAGACTTGATTCACTTGACAATAAAGAATCCTCTTGGAAGTAGAAAGAGATTGCCATTACCAAGTGTACCCATGCAGATTATATTTAACATCATCTGTCTGAAACTATATAGTGCCAAAAAGGAAGATGAAGCTTAAGTGCGTCTGATAGGTTGCCAGATTAGGAAGAGGAAATGGCCTCAGCAGACAAAGGGCTATGATGACTGAGAGGGCTGTCCATGATCCTTTGAGGCTTTTCTTTTTTTTTTACATCCTCCTTGAGATTGCGTTATAAAATCCTGTTTGATGGTTCGTTAATGCTTAAATTGCTAATTGAGCTGAGGAAGAAGGGAAATTCTATTTGATTTGAAAAAGTAGGGTTGAAAAAATGTGAGTTACTTCTTGAATAAGCTTTTGCTTTTCATAGCACTTATTTAGCACCTCAGCTGCAGAAGAGACAAACAGAATTTTGTTACCTAAGAGAGAATAAAATTACAATAAGATCTTCTGGAAGGTTTTGAGAACAAAGCCAAGTCAATCTCCCCAATACTAACCCAGAAGCAGCACCTATGGTAGAAGAATCAGCAACATCATAAACACTTTGTAAAATATGCTTGGTAGCAGATGTTAAAGAAGCCTTTAACATTTTTTTTACTTCAGAACAAGGAAGGTTAACCACTAATATCTTCATATTCACAAAAGATAAAAGTAAAAAGAAATAGCATTTAAGCTTGACAGTTCAAAATCCTGAATGTTATATTATTACAAGAATACATGTTCTCCCCCAACTTATCTAATACATTTCCATCTTTATCGGAAGGAGTGGGGTCAACACCATTAAACTGAGAGAGACTTAATTCACTTGGCAGAAGCTGCTTTAGATAAAGAAATCACAGCTGGGTCTGCTTTAGGATTAGAAATCAAAGACTTACAAGTCTGAAGTGCCCCGTATAACTTGTCAATAACTTATCAGCCTTTCTAGAGGCAGCAGGTTGACTATCAGGTAGATTACAAGCAGTGAGAAAAAGAAAATCTCTAAAGCAGGTAACGCAGGGGTAACAGCTGCAGATTTCAGCATACTCAGGTGTAACAAATCATAATACATTTTTCTGTGTCATAAATATCTAACACTGCTCCCACTGAAAAACCTCTTCCATCTTAGATAAAATTTCAGAAAATGAGAACTCTTCAGAAGGGAAATTGAAACCATACTTTCTTTAGACTCAGAATGTTCAGACTGAGAAGAAATTTCTGAGGTGCAATCACGTCCTTGTAACGTCTATTCTTCTGAATGAAAATCACTCTTAGAACCATAAAATGTTTTCTAGAAAAACAGCATATTTCAGATATTAAAACACAGGGTTTCCTCAGAAAATGTATATAATGAAAGATTTTAATAAACAGAGATCTTATCTGCCTAGCTTTGATGGATAGCTAGCCAACTGGCAGCTCCATGTTGCTCACCAAAGGAGTGCCCTTCAGTGGCAAAAAGCTCTGAAGTAATACGTGCTCCAACTGGTTTGATATGCCAGTTGGAGCATGTGGCAGGCTCTTGTAAGCTGTGAAAAGCTGGTCAGTTGTGAGGGGTATGACCCATACAGTTAGGCTACTGCAACAGTGATCTATATGTCGAACACCACTAGGATGGTCAGGTCTGACAGAGTACAGTGTTCAATTCAGAAACAAGATAGTAAGCCACAAGTGATGTGTTTCACTGTGTGTGTGTGTGTGTGTGTGTGTGTGTGTGTGTGTGTGTGTGTGTGTGTGTGTGTGTGTGTGTGTGTGTGTGTGTGTGTGTGTGTGTGTGTGTGTTTGGCTTTACCATGTCTCTGAATCAGAGATTCTTTCTCTTATGCTGATTGGCCAACCCATGTTGGCCAATTAGTGCAGGCAGGGAGAGTCTTTCTCAATCCTGGCCAAGACATCTTAGTTCTTTTTAAGTGTAAGTTCTGTTATGTTTGGAAATAAATGAGTTCTGACTGCACTCTGAGGCCTGAAGCCTCCTTTCACTTTGTTAGCTTCCTCAGCAGTGACTACTGCCTTTGCCAACCCACACTATTAACAGAATCCCTAAGTGCTCTAACCAGGGCCAGAGCGCATTTGAAACTTTCATTGGTGAGTTGCTAAACTGATCATCAAAGCCATGCTACATATATTGCAAAATATATTAATTTTAATGTAACAGCCAAATGTTCAGCTTTTGCTTTTCATTTCCATGCATAGCAGGGGTCTTTTTGGATAAACATAATTCTGGTAGGATCCTGTGTACCAAGACCATCTTACGAACAAAAATTACGTTATATTTGTTGAGCATAGTGGTAGAAGCCAATCATTTGCAAACATCACAGGTTTTTATTTTTCCTATGTACCAGTGACTGCGCCACAAGTGATCCTCAGACACAATGTGGCCCCCTCAGTGTTGACTTTAATCTAACTAGAATCGCACATTCAAATGTCAACAAAGTGCTACTTTGCTGAATGCCAAGAATGAACAATGCATTCAAAAAGTCAGAGCAACACTCCCTTCCTCATCTTCAAGACTGCATGTATTGCCAGCAAGAGAAAACCTATCTTAAGCTCAGTAAAATGTTTAAAGTTCAGTCATCATCACTAAATGGACCTAACTCTGTTTCAAATTATTGTTGTCAACATTTTCATTCTAACAAACATGGTTAATTTCCCTTATGGAAGGTATTTGTAGTCACTCTTTTTTTTCACATTAGGGAGAATTCTAGCTCTGTGGTGCAGAAAGATGAAGGCCTGACTGACCCAGGTTCAATTATCAGCTGTGGAACTGGAGAAATTACAGTTGTGTAAGCACACTTTCCATAACAGTAGATGTTCAGATGATCAGTGCTACAGTAGACTTAACTATATGGGTTATAAGGACATAACAGTGCCGAGCTGACTAAAAGACCAGTTGGAGCGCCATGCCCTTCAGAGCTATTCTGCCAGCAAAGAGAGGTCAGCTAGCCCTGAAAGGCCACTGTTAGGAAGAACAAAAAATAAATAACCACACCCTGGCATAAACAACTCACAAAAAACAAGGAGGAAGTTGGGAGGGAGAGAGTGGTTACTACAGCAGTGATCATTTGAACATCTACTGCTAAAGTAAGTTTGCTTACATGACTATACTATGTTCAACATATTGATCACTGCTGAAGCAGCTTTAGCTATAAGGGTTGATTAGCCTAGCTTACTACATTTGGGAAGCCGCGGTGGTGCAGTGGTAGCATTGTCACCTCACAGCAAGAGGTTCTCCCATTCAGTTCTCAGCTGGAGCACCTTCTGTGTGGAGTCTGCATGTCCTCCCCGCGATCAAGTGGCATTCAAAAGACATGCGTGAATGGGCGTGCCTTCGTTGAAGGTTGGGCGTCAGACTGGCACCTCGGCACCGTAAAAATCAACTGCCAATCATTAGTGGACCGGAGTTCCGCTGTGGCAACCCCTAACCGGGAAAAGCCATAAGAAAAACAAAACTCTAGCTTACTACATTTGTGAGGTGGAAGGAGAACAGTCCTGGACCCCCTGGATAATGGTCTTTGCAAAGCCTGATCTAGACCTGGGGAAGGAATTAAGCTCATAGAGTTTTATAAAAGTATGTCTACAGGAGCAAACTGCAGCTTCTAGAACAGTTCTAAAATCCAACCCTTTCCAAAAAGCCATAGATGAAGCCAAGGCCCTGGTAGAGTGGGCCTTGACCCTGCCTGGAATAGTTTTGTTTTGGTGAACTTAATAAAAGCCTTAGACAACCATTTGGAAATAGTCTGTTTTTACATAGGTTGTCCCTTCCTCTTACTTTTTCCAGACATGAACATTTTTTGTGAAGATCTGAAAGATAATGCAGGAGTTGTCTGTGGACATCCAAAATATGGAGTACTTTTTCTGCCTCAATTTTTGGTTCAGGAAAGAAAACGGGGAGCTGGACAGTTTGGATTGAAGTAAAATCAAATACTACTTTAGGCATAAAAGAAGGGTTCAAAGAAACCCTGTTCCTGTGGAAAATGAGACAGTATTGACTCACCATAAGAGCTTGCAACTCAGACACTCTTCTTGTAGAGGTCAGAGCAATCACTACAACTGTTTTCCATGTTAAGAACCTCAAGTTAGCCAAGATAGCTTGTTTAAATAGAGCAAGTCTTAGCTTCTCTAACACAAAATTAAGATCCCAAGCAGGGGCCACCACTTTTCTTGGAGGTGTTATTTGCAAAATCTCTTTAAAAAAATGAGATGAGAATGTATTGAAAGAGAAGGATGCATGAGCAGGCCTGCTGAAATGGTTGATACATGAAATTTGATAGAAGAGTAAGAAAGAACATAGGATGTTAACTCACACAAGTATTGTAAAACTAGAGAACAATTAACCCTGAATGGGTGCTGATACGTTATTGGCACCAGATAGAAAACCTTTTCCAGCACCGAATATATGATTTTCTTGTAGCAGGTTTTCTTTCCTCCATTAGTACTTGCTGCACATCCTAGGTAAAAAGATGCCTAAAAGGAATTAAGACCCTGTCATCCAGGCAATCAACTGAAGGTGTCAAGGTGTATCAAATAGCCCTGTTCCTGTGTGAGTAGAGCCAGTCTGTGAGGAAGCTTGTGGTCATTTCTCCTGGCCATTTTGAACAAAAGAGAGAAAATCACAGATGACTGGGCCAGATGTTATTCACCACAATGATCTTGGGGATTCTTTCTGAATATTCAGAGTACCTTGGATACTAGTGGAAAGGGTAGAAAAGCATACAGGAACATTTCTGTCCAAGGAAAAGAAAAGGTATCTGCCTTCCAGGTTTTCTTGCACTGAGTCCTGGAGCAGAATCTTGCCAGCTGATTGTTCAGAGAGGATGCAAAAAGGTCTTCTTGAGGAATTCTCCACAGACTGATCAAATCTTGAAAGACCCCCAATCGAGTTTCCATTCATGAGCATCTGCTCTTGTCCTACTCTTCTTCTCTGCCACAGCTTGTGTATGAGATTTCTCACCTAATAGAGAGATCCCTGACACTTTGAAAAGACTCTGCAAAGATACACAAGTCATCTAAATATGGAACAATGTGGATACCCTGCAGCCTGCAATGAGCTACAACTGGAACTAGACACTTTGTGAACACTCTCAGTGCAGTGGATAGTCTAAATAGTAAGGCAGAAAATTGATATTGGGGACCCAAACATACAAACCTTAAGAAACACCTGAATTCTGGATGAATAGGAACATGATGATAAGCATCTTTTAAATCTTGAATTGCCAAAAAACATGAAAGAGGAAGAACTGATAACAAGACATGAAAGGACATAATTCTGAATTTGGGTACTACCACTGATAGGTTTAGGAAAGAATATGCTTGAGTAAAATCCCTTTTCCACCTGGGAAGGAGGAACTAGTTCTACCACTCTCTGGTATAGCATGTGATAAAGGACAGTTGTGAAGAAAAGAATCTGGCTTGGAGGATGAAGAATTATCCCCTAGGAAGGAAGGAAGAACTTCTTCCTATTTCCATCTGTAGCCTTCATAAATGATCTTTACAATCCATTTGCAAATGAAAAAGTGGAGCTTCAGACTTTCTGGAAGAAATGAAGGAACTGTCAGAGTGGTGTAGTGGGGGGACAAAGTGTCTTAAAAAGTCATTCTAACTTGTTGAATTGTCCTAGGGTTTTGGAGTTTTCAGAATTCTTCTTTGAAGAAACTCCCATTGCCATTTCTTTATAAACTTCTGTTTACCTGCATTTTGTTGAGACTGTTTAGTTTGTTTCTTATCAAAATTGGATGAAAACTTACAGAATCCATAGGAAAATTTAAAAAAGGAGGGCTGAAAAATCTTAAGAGATTCCCTGTATCAGCTTGTCCCCTTCCATTACACTTTTTGATCACCTCTGCAGTAGAGGGTCTAAAACCTAAATTTCTACCTGAAGCAGAATTAAACAATCTCACTTCTTCCATCACCTGGGAGGTTCTATGAACTCAAAGGGAACCCCCCCCCCCACATGGAGATTCCAAAACTGAACACTCCTCTGAGTCTGAATCAGAAATCTAAGGAGAAAATAGTCTAGGTGTCCCTTCATCTTCCTGTTCACATTTAGAATTTTTAATCTCTTCAGGAAAAGATCTATCTCTCTTTTACCAAAAACTACTTTACAAGAAAGATAAATGGCTGAATTTAACCATGAGCCAGAAATGTTAAACTACTCATGTTCAAGGAAATTTGAGGATTAGTAGACACATGCTTAATTTTTTGTTTATTTTTGACAAGAAAAATTGGGCCAACTGTTAATAATGGCAGCAGTAGCTTCCCCAGGAATGGGCATAGCTTTTTGACAGAATAGGTAAGCCTTCCCTGTTCCCCTCTCCCAGGACCAACAAGAGTGCTTGTCCTTTTCTCACTGAGGGGACCCAATCAGCCGCAGAGAGTGTAGCTGACCTCTGGTCCATAGTGGCTATACTCACTACACTAGAGGGATCCGGGTTAAAAGATGAGTGGTCTGAGGTACAACATATGGCCACAGAAGAGTCAACCCCCTGTGGCTGCAGCAAATTCCTAGCCTGCTGCAGTGGCAAAGGGTGTTTGTTTAACTTTTTTTTTGTGGCAGGAAGAAAGACTGACTATGGGACTGGTAGTTTGTTCCACTGTCAAGCCGAAAATGGTGCCTCTTTCCAGAGAAGACAAGCAGCAAATGCTGGTAAAAACTGTAATTGTTTAGAAACAACTTTTTCACAGAAAAACATAGTAAAAACCACTTTAAAACAACCTGCTAGCCCCCCAAAAAAGTAAAATACACACCATTTTCCACAGAAAAATGTTTTTCAGTTACTTTACAAAAGTTGTAAATTGACAGGAAACGAGCACTACAATTTAAAAGAATAATACACTCTTGTGATAAAACACAAAACTCCTAACTTTAAAATAACTTTCCTGAAGAGGAAAGTGATAAAACCAAAACAATATTTAGAAAATGGAAGGTTTTTCTCAAAAGGAAACTTATGTGCCCAGCAAAGGAACAGCACCAAGCTGACTATCGATCCTCAAAAGCCTTAGAGGAGTGTACTCTTGAGTGGCAGCAAAGCTTGGTGCTCAAACTTGTCTTTTAGTCAACTCAAGCTGCTTGACAGTTTAGGTGAAAGAAAGGTGCCTTGAAGCTTTGGAAACTGGCCAGGTGTTATATCCTACCAGGGATATAACTCCATATAGCTAAGGTTACTGTAGCAATCATCAATATGATGAACATTTGATGACAGAGAGGAAGGGTAAAGAAGCGGTGGTGGTTGGTTGTCTCTTTGAGAGGAGAAACAGAGCAGATAAGCAGGAAGTTACATGGCACAGTCATAAGCATTGGTGGTGACAGTGAGGCTATGCAAAGGAAAAATGTTTCAGTCTAAAATGGGCAGATATGGAAGGAACATGCCACTCCATAGATCTCTGCATTTTTCTTGTAGCCCTATTGCACAGCCAACTTGTGTGATAAGCCCTGCACATCAGAGGGAGATAAGGCTTAAGTGCAAACCCTACTGCAAGATGCAATTTGATGGACTCCAGCACAGCCCTGTCTCATTTAGTATAGCGTGATGGCTTACACCCCTTGCAACCTTCATTCAAGGTCTCTCCTATAAGGAGCATCCAAATGGGGGAGGGGCAGTGACATGGGTAAGGATCGCTGAGGATTGGAGTATTGTGGATCTGGCTGCAAGGAGTCCTAAAGTCAGTGCTGGAAGTGATAAAAATTAGAGAGACTTTCAGGTTCAGTCGAGGACTCAAGGGGAACAAACCAACTATGAATGAAACACCCTGGAGATAATATAGGAAGTAAAGGAGGCCTTTATTGTCCAGTTCCATGAAGCAGAGTGATAAAGCCCCTACTGAATGCCAGATGACCCAGGTTCAATCAGTGGTACTGCTGCTGGAGGGACCAGATGGGGGGAGAGATGAGAGTTTGCAGCTGATTCCAGTCACCCCATCCTAGGTGGAGGGAGGCAGCCTAGACTCACTGCAATGGCAGCATTAAGAGTCGAGCAAACTCTGCGCTTCAGACAATATACTGTTTGGTCAGGTTGTTGCTCATGTGCAAAAGTGCATATGAAGCTCCCACAGATAGCAACTATAGAGCTTGCAAGGCTGCTGTGCAGTAACAGGAGGTTAGGGCACACTCCCTGGCAGCAGTATGATGTTGCACCAGCATCCCTTATCTCTTCACAGGCTCTGGATATGGATAGGGAGTTCATTTCAGCTAATGAGGTGAGGGAGCTGATGATCAGCACTGGGGAGAGGGAGTAAAAAAAGGGACCTTTTTAGCCACAGGTGATACATAAGGCACCAAAGAGTGAAAAGCCTAGCAGATGTTCAGATAAAGCAACACAGCCTAACCAAGAGAGACAGAGAGATAGCGGGAGAGAGAGAGAGAGAGAGAGAGAGAGAATCACTGGACAGACAAAAACAAGGATGTGAACAAGACTGCAAAATGAACTCAATTTTACTCACTCCCACTGAAGCTAAAAAACACTCCAAGAAAGGAAGCAACAAGATAAGTCCAAAAGAGCCCATTCTAATTAATTTTCACATCTACATGGATCAGCTGAGAAAATACAAACTGACAGATTCTTAGCTGAAACACATATGTATTAATATGTAACTGATTAATGTTTCATATTAATGTACAAAGTATCCTGTCAGTCTGTTGTCTACTATGACAATATGGTTCAGTTACAATTATAAGAGATTTATCTGTGTTCACCATAATAATCAGTCACTGCTTTCTTTATGAATGCTCACATATTCTAGAAAGTATTAATGCATAAATTATTTTCCATTTCTGTCACTCTCCGTGTTCAAAATGTACGTGTTCAATAGATCACATGCTATAAAATAGCAGAATAGTCTCTCCTCCTTTTTTCTTTTCTCAGTTGGAGTACCACAACAATCCATTTTCAGACCCCTGTTCTTTAACATTTTTATTAATGAAGTACACACCCAGTAAACATGCCTCTGTTATGCAGTATGCAGATGAATTGACCCTCACCTGCACAGCTAAAAGTCTCAATGAGCTTCAAAAGCTCCAAAATCCATTGCTACCTGGTTCTCCAACTCCCAGGTGTTCCTGAATTAAAAAAAAATCTAATATAATCCTATTTACCCCAAACATCTCTCTAAATAGAAAACAAGATTTACCCTAACCTCCTCAAGCATCACAAAGACAAAACTAGTATCCAATACTAAGCTACTAGGAGTCCCAATTGATATCAACTAAAATCTGACTACCATATAAAAGAAGCAGTTAAGAAACCAATCAGAAACTAGGCTCACTGAACACAATATCTCCTTATTTACCAAACTCCACAAGAAGATGCATTGCCTCAACCTTCCTGCTTCATAACTCCCCTATGCTGCTCTAGTACTGTTTAAACTACAAGCTCCTTGGGCAATGTTATAAGAAAGATGCAAAATTTACCACCAACTTACCTTATAAAGCACACCACTGCTTTGCTCTTAAAAAAAAACTTTCACAGCTAGTACCACCTCATGTACTCATTAGGCTATTATCTGTGAGCCGCTTAAGAAGCCTATCATTTCCATGGTAGTTTTTACCCCTTCCATTTTCCGTACATATAACTCAGATATGGGCCAAACAAGGATATGTTTGGACATTTACATGTTTCCCCTCTCCATGAGGGACAGGGGTGCTAAACCAGGGATGAATTTGATGTTACCTATCCATTCATTCAAATTATATTTGAATAGACTAGGAGAAGTACCTTGTTTTATGCTAACTGGAAGACAGTTCCACAGAGGTGGCAAACTCTGTGACACAAAACTATCCTTCCAACATGTTCTACTTATTTTACAAAAGAAACTGAGATCCCTTGTGTAGTTGTTCATGATAAGATTAGACTTGCAAATGCATCATAGGTCTGACAGAACAGGGTCTGATAAACCTCAATACTTAAGGCAGAGGTTGACACCCAGTAGCCTGTAAGACACTGAGAAGTGGGAGAAGGCCTTGAGACAGTCTGTATAGTTTTTACAGTTTCAGCCCTTGACTTTTTTTTTAGTAAAAAAGCATTGTGGTCTGTGCAGTTGTGACAAGTGTTTGGACAGGTGCATACTGAAATGGAATTATACTGAATGATGGGCCTAATAAGTGCCAAGTACAGTGGAACAATTACATCCCTCAGTCTGGATCCAATACCTTTACTTATAAGCTGTGCAATGAAAAAGGACTCCCTTACCATAGCAGATACATGATGATCAAAGGACAGTTCATTGTTGACACAGGCTCCTAGATATCTAAGTATGGCACCAATTTTCTGGGGTGTGTTGTCAATGTGGCAGTTACAAAGGCAGTCATGCTTGCCAAAGGATACAATTATACACTTCCTGACATTTAGTTTTAGACCATGGTTTTGACACCAGTTATTTATTTGGGAAATGCCATCTTGGAGGATCTTGCGATCCTCAGGGGAGTTTATGATGGCATCAAGTTTGCATTCATCTCAACACTTGGTCAACCATAAACCCTTAACATTAGTTTTTGACCTCTGAGAACTGAATGCCTGAGATATACCCCTAGTGATAGGTCTTTTGGAGTCGGTATAACCACCCACCCTAATATTCTGGGTTCTATTTGTGAGTCAGTTTGTTATTCTTGACTCACATAGGGATTGACATTTAGCTGGGAGAGTTTATCTATGATACCTGAGCGTACAATGGTATTGAACACATTTAGCTCTGCTCCACTAATAAACTACTGCTTCCCATAGCCCCACCTAATAATTTAGCTGATGACTATGTGCTCCTCCCAGGTACCTAGACTATGGTACTCCTTGTCCTTACTACTTAGACAAAATGACAATAAAAAGAAGTTATGTACTCACCATAATGTTCCATGTTTGTAGTCCATCTCGCCCTTCATTCTTACACATGGGTTTGGAGCCGATCCTTGGCTCTGACTCAGCCTATTACAAAGCTCAAAGTCTTCTAGTTGGCTCGTGGCTAGGTAGGTATCCCATGGTGCACCAGTACAATCCCCAGATCTTGTTTGCTGCTCAACTATAGAAAGACAGAACTAATGTTATCCAGAAAGAACAGCAATAATGAAAGGTCTCCACCTGTTATGGAAAAATTATCCTGTCTCCAGATCCTTCAGGACTGGGGTAGGAGGGTGGGTTCATAAGAATGAAGGGCGAGATGGACTACAAACATGGAACGTTATGGTGAGTACATAACTTCTTTATGTTCTGTAGTCCTATCTCACCTTCATTCTTACACATGGGACAGCGTCCCTAGTACCTTATACTTGGGTGGCTCACGGAAAGATACTCCTGAGTACCGTGGAATCAAAGGAGGCTCTACCCCTAGAGGTCAGATCCAATTTGTAATGAATAATAAAAGTGTGAGGGGTAGCTCAGGTCACAGCTGCACAAATATTATCAATTGGAACCCTGGCATGGAAGGCTGCAGAAGTACACTGGGATCGTGCAGAATGAGCCTTAATCTTGAACAGCAAAGGCTTTCCATTGGAGGAATAAATGGAAGAGATACAACTCGAAATCCAATTCAGAAGGGTCAATTTGGAGACCGGGAGACCTAATCTGGTGTCAGAGAAGGATACAAACAATTGGTCTGACTTCCTGAATTCCTTAGTCCTGTGTAGATAGAACCATAAATGTCTGTGACATCCAACTGATGAAATCTGTATTCTGCTGCATTGGAATGATTAGGGAAGAACACCGGCAGCTCTATAGTTTGGTTCAAGTTATTATGACAGCACACTGTAGGGATAAAAGATGGATTTGCTTGAAGAGATACTCTATCTTTGCGGAAAATCAGATAAGGGTGCTTGATAGACAGTGCTTGTAATTCTGATACTTGTCTAGAAGATGTGATGGCTACTAGAAACAAGGTCTTCAGGGACAGAAACTTCAACAGGCACGAATGAGCAGGTTCAAAGGGTGGAGACGTAATTTTGGACAGGATGAAGTTTAGATCCCAGGAAACTACCGGTTCCTGAAAGGGAGGTCTCAGTAAAGTAGTACCTTTAAGGAAGATTTATACACAATCTGTGTGACATCAGGTTAGACTCATGTTGACCCAAAAGAAAATTTGATATTGCTGCCAGCTGAACCCTAATTGTGGCAGCAGCAGATCCCTGGTGAAAAATTTCAGACAAAAATTCTAAAACCACTGGAATGGATGTGGTGTAAGGGTCAACATTCCTTTCTTCAGCCCAGATAGAAAACCTTCTCCATTGGCTAGTGTATAACTTTCTAGTGGAGGGTTTATGAGAAGATGTGAGAATGTGGGTCACAGCGGGTAAAAAATCATGAAGCCTGACTAGGGATGGAACTGGAGCAGCCATGCTGTCAAGTTGAGGGTGTGGAGGCTGGGGTGAAGAGAGCTTGACATGTGTGTCAAGAGATCTGGCACTGGGTCCAGAGTCCTTGGATCATCTAGAAGATGAGGCCCGAGAAAGGGGAACCAAATCTGATGAAGCCAGTAAGGAGTGATGAGAATCAATTTTCTTCCCAACAGTTTCACTTTTTGAATAACCTTGGATATGAGAGGAAAGGGGGGGGAGCATAAAGGAGACCCATGGGCCAATCGTGAACAAGTGTGTCTCTCGGTGACTCCCCCAGAGGGGGGGATAAGGGAAAAGTAGCTGCTGCATTTGGAGTTGATTGGACTGGCAAAAAAATTGCAGCTAGATCTGTCCCACTACTTCCTACTTCAGAGACCACTCCTGAGGCATCAAGATTGCCCGGCTGAGATTGTTGACTATCACGTTGATTGTCCCTGGGATGTGCATTGCCACTAGAAAGAGCTGGGAAGATATTGCCTATGTCCAAACCCAAATAGCCTCCCGACAAAGGGGGTAAGATCTGGTTCTGCCTCATTTGTTGAGATACCATATCACCGACATGTTGTCATTGGATTGCTATTTTCCCAAGAGGAAAAAGGTTGTGAAGTGCTTGCAGCACCAAAATCACCACCCTCATCTCTAGGACAGTGATATGCAGGTGAGCCTCGTGATTTTGCCGTGTGCCTTGGACAGTCCTGCCTAGATAATGCCCCCCCCCTATATGTGAGGCATCCGTGGTCTCTGTAGCAATGGGTTGGTGAGGAAGGAATGGAGTGCCTGTCGTTAGTTCGTTGGTTTGAATCCACCAACAGAGGTTCTTTTTGCAAGACTCTGTTAGTATGATGTGGTGGGTTAGAGGCAGTTGTTGAAAGGACCACTGGGACAATAGAAGCCATTGAAGAATTCGCATATGCAATCTGGCAAGAGGGACTAGCATTATGGTGGAGGCCATGGTCCCTAAGAGTTTCAGCACTGTCTTTGCCTTGACTTTCTGAAGGGGAAGTAGACGAAGAACTTGTATGAGATTCTGTGCTCTTTCTACAGGAAGATAAGCTAACATGGCAACTGTGTCTATTTCTGCACCTATAAAAGTCACAAACTGAGAGGGTGATAAGGCAGACTTTTCCCAACTTATAGTAATCCCCAACTAGGCACAAAGTTGGATGGTGGAATCTCTGGTTTGAAGGAGTAGATGCCTGGTGGGGGCTGTCAAGAGCCAGTCGTCCAGGTACAGAAACACCTGGAATCCTAGATGTCTCAGGTGAGCTGTCACTACTGCCATACATTTGGTGAACATCCTGGGGGTTGTGGTGAGACCAAAGGGCAGAGCACAAAACTGGTAGTGACTGGCTCACAGCCGGAAGTGTAAGTGGCTCCTCGATGCTCTGTCCATTTTTATATGGTAGTATGCATCTTGGAGGTCTATTGAGCACATCCAAGTGTCTTTCCCTAACAGAGGGAATACAGACTGCAGTGTTACCATCTGGAACTTGTCCTTCATTATGGATTTGTTTAGTTTGCTGAGGTCCAAGATGGGCCTCCAGTCCCCTGTACGTTTTGGCACTAAAAAGAATCCAGAGAAAGTTCCGAATCCTACCTGGTCTGCTGGGGACGGTTTGGATGACTCTGTCTGTGAGCAACTTGTTAACTTCTACAGTTGCTTGATCCCTGTGATTGGGTGGAATATCCGGGATCCTCTTGGAACATGAGGTGGAAGAGAAAAGGGTATGGAATAACCTCTGGTGATAATTCTTTGTACCCATTTGTCTCGGGTGATGTTTATCCAGGCTTCTGGATACAAAGAAATGCAACCCCCAACTGGCTCCAGAGAAGTACAGCTGGGTCCCACATCAGGAGCACTGATAGGGACGGCCTTGAAATGAATCACAGCCTCCCTGGTTTTGCGGTCCGCCCCTGCCTCTAGGGTAACATCTACCATTCGCTCCTCCACCTCTGCCTCTAAAGGAGGAGTCACGCTGTGCATCCGGGAAAAACCTCTGGGACTTCTTGAACCACATCTTACCACCTCTCTGACCCTTGGGGTATGGTCTAGAGGGGAAGGTAAAATGTACTCCCACGACAAACAGCATTTTCCCTTCTTGATTGCACCTAGTGAGTGTGTCTTTTACCTTAGGTCCAAACAAGGAACAACCGTCAAAGGGGGCATTGGTAAAGGTAGATTTGAATGGCTCCACAAAATTACACAAGTGCATGCAGGAGTGCCTCCTAAGGGAAACTCCTGAACCCAACTGCCCTGCTCGCTGCATCGGCTGCATAAGAAATCAGCCTCATGGAGGAGTTAACAATGGAATTCAAGGTGGACAACTGAGCGTATACCTTATCAGGGACTCCTTCAGTAGATGTACCTTGTAGAGTCTCTCCCAACTCCTTAAGGAGATCTCTCTGAAGCCTTGTAAAATATGTTAGGTAGTTCAGCGATCTGTGTGAATGCTGCTGACGAAAAGATACGCTTCCCATATCTATCCATCATTCTAGACTCCTTGGTCGGTAGATGGACAGATGAAGAAGTCTCCGCTAGTTCCTTCTTAGTGGCCGGCGCCACCACCATGGCATTTACAGGCACACCCTTGGATAAAAATTCCTTCTCTTTGGGAGCAGACAAAAATATATTGGGTCTCCTGGGAACTGGCTCCATGGCATCAGGAGTCTCCCACAACTACCGACTAAGAAGGTCTAAAAGTTCATTGAAAGGTGGAGACACCCAAGAGGCTGAATGTTGAGACCAAAAGCCTTCAGGTACACTGACTCCTCATCAGAAGGGGTAACAGTGGGCTAGCCACACCTCTGCTTAAGGATCTCCAAGATGTCTACAAAGGAGACATCATCAGAGGATGACTTAGGGGTCCCTTCTGACTCCTCAAGGTTGGTGTCGGAGGTAATCCTGGGAGTCTACATGCTTCCTCTTCCATGTCCTCTTCCGAGGGAGCTCCTCAGAAGGATATTCTGGGAAGGTCTCATAAGAGTGGGAGCCACCAACCAGGGGCTCCTGAGGCTGCGGGTCTCTACTGTTGAGAGAGGGAGTAGGTGCTGAGATGGTGGTTGGTGCCCGAGGGGGAAGAGTGTCGGTACCACTGGGTGGAGCTGATGAGCGGGACAGCACACTCCGCATCAGCTCGAAGGCAGACCTCCCTAGCTCCGAAGACCTCCTTGGCTCCGAGGAGACAGAGGAAGTCATCGGCTCCAGAGCCATTGGCTCAGACATAGATGTTGGATCTGAGCTCACCCTAGCCGACGCACTGAGAGGGAGACTCGGAACTGAAGAGGTCCGGGTCCAAGTGTCCCTGCCGGGATGGCACCGAAGGTGTTGGAGCAGAACTCAGCTCTGAGACAGCCTTGGGGGGAGCTGGAAATGAGGGTTCCACAACCAGCGGTACCGAACACTCTGGCTCCGAAAGCCCGGCACGGCTCGGAGGAGGAACCACAACAGGGGGAATGGACTCAGGTGGCTCTGGGACTGACTGGGTCAAAGCCAACAGAATTTTTGGCAAGGCAGATGACTTCAAGAGTCTCAGCACTACTCTCTCCACATCTTCTTCTGATAGGCTCCTGGAAGATCTGGAAGACAGTGTGGGAGTCCTGGACCTCTGTAAGATAGGGGACCTTAATGTTGAGGAGACCAGCAAAGGATCTGTGGACCGGCTCCGATGTTTGCTATCAGTAGTTGGCTCCGAAATGCATGGGGCCGAAACTGAAGTGTCAGTATCAACAACCTCGATCGGCTCTGAGATCAGTGGAGCCAAGGAGGTAGAAATCTTGTCCTGTTTAGAAAGTTTAGGAGGCGGTTCTGAAGCACCGGATAGTGCTGACGAATGCATCTTGATAGGTTTAGTCTTGTCTTTTTTGGATGAATGGGATTTAGAGGAAGAAGACGAACTGGCCAAGTCTTCCTTGAAAGAAGGCTTGAGGAGACCTTTCAAAATTAGCTTGTTCTTCCACTCCTGTAGAACTCTGGAGCTGAAGGAATGGCAAAACAAACAGATTTCCTGCAGATGGATGGCTCCGAGGCAATACACACAATTACTATGGCCATCCGTAACTGTAATTTTCTGAGAGCATTTTACACATTTCTTAAACCCCGAGGGTTTATGGTCTTTTGCTCCTTTAGACATGTTAACCAGAGAAGCAGAAAAAACACAACACAAACACAATGAAGACTAGGTCCTCTAACTTAAACGGGCCTAGCCCTTACCACACTAACACTCACATGCCACGAGGACTAGGTCCTCTAACTTAAACGGACCTAGGTAAAGAGAAAGACTAAAGGTCAGAAACTACTAACTAGACAGCACAAACACTAATACAGATTATGAAAATGACCAAACTGTCTCAGTGAAAACTACGGTCAAACACTAAGCCGTAGAACAAGAAGGGTTGAAAATATCAAAAGACCCTTGAATAACTAGATATCCAGATAAATATCTAAAAAGGAAAGTCTAAATACGAACTCTCTAAGACTAATCAACACTGCACATGAAAAACAAGGTAAATTGAGCACAAACACGCAACTTAACTGGAAACACTAAATATCTAAGTAATAACTATTTAAATTCCAAACTGCAAATATCAAATACGCGCAAATGGGCATGATAAATAGAAAAAGACTGACACACAGGATACCAGCAAGAACAACAAGGTCAACGGCCAACCAGTTCTCAACAATAAAGAATCTAAAGTCAAGAAAAACACTTCAGCAAGTTTGAAAACTACTCAAAATACTATTAAACACTATCAAAAGCTATATGAATTGTAATGTTAACTTGTAATATAGTAAAAATAGAAAAAAAGTGATAAACTTAGCCACGGCCAAGAAGAAGCACATCTGAACTTGTAGATGCAGCCGAGATCTGGGGATTGTACTGGTGCACCATGGGATACCTACCTAGCCACGAGCCAACTAGAAGAATTAGAGCTTTATAATACGCCGAGTCAGAGCCGAGGATCAGCTCCAAACCCATGTGTAAGAATGAAGGCGAGATAGGGCTACAGAACATCTAACGTTTCAAAATTAATCAAAAACAACGCAATTTGACTCTGCTATTGTTCCACACCAGGCTAACTCTACACTTTTTCCTTTCTACACAGCTTTTCCTCCCTCTTCTCTCCTCACCATATCATATTTTATAATTAATTTACAGCAGAACTTCAAACATTCTATTTCTTCTTCCCTTTTTCTACTCTTACATGTACTCCACACTCAAATTTCTCTCTGCCTATTTTTCTTCTCCTTTCCTCCACCCTCCCAACTTTATTATACTCCTCATTTTCCCTGTTCTCCAGCTGTACTATCTTGCACTGTGTTCTTTCTCTAATCTTTTCTGCTCTAATTTCCTTGCTCTTTCCCAGATCTACATTAACTCCTCTAGCCCTAGATGTTTCTCTCCTTACTTACTTACTCTATAAAGAATCTATCTGGTTATTACCCAGACTCCTCTCTATCACTATTTATGCTCTGTATTGCATTGCAAATACTATCTCTATTGCTTTCTGATACAACTATGCAACTGTATCTGAATGTGACTGATCTACCATGAATTTGTTTGTATATGTAATTATGAAAAATTATCAGTGCAATTGTAAATCTACAGAATTATCTCCTGCTTTTAGCCAATCTGCAAAATACTTGATATGCATCTGGTATTGAAAAGAAAGTATGGTTGTGCAAGTTTATACCTCTCAACTGTCTAGATTCTCGCATAATGTCCAGATATTTGCCTATTTTTTTGGTCTGTTCCTCATAAAATTTGTAGTTTTCTGGCTAATCACTGAGGATTGAAGTCAATAAATGACATACATTTGAGTTTCAGCCTTCATATCCTTCAGAAAATGCATGCTAATGCAAAACCTGCTATTCTAGGAACTAAATTCATAAGCACAATATTTAAAATGTGTCCCTGTTTTTGGGCCTGATCTGTCCAGATTTCTTGTGCTAAGAAGTTGAAAGGTATGTGTAAGTTGCCCTTACTCATAACAGTTGCTGTTCAAATTCCTCACTGCTGCAGTAGACTATATGGGTTGTTTTCTGTTCAGCCTAAGAATCTTGAATCAAACAACCAGTAATAACAATAAATATATAAAGCAGGAAGGATAACCCTACTTTATATCCCAGCTACAACCATATAGAGCAGCATGGAGTGTAGGGTGGTTTCGGCTACTGCAACAGTAAAGAATTCAAACATCTGATGTTCATCGTGTTTCATTGTTGCAGTCATTACTTTTGGGTTATCCTGCTGGCAGGCTACCCGCAGTCGGCCTGAATTCCAAACTCCATCGTCCGGCGTCGTTTGCTGTCACATCTTCCCTGCACCAAGGGTATAAAAGATGCAGCCAATGCCATTTTCTTCAGTCTTTCTTGCCGCATGGTGCCAAAAGCAAAAGCATTTCGTAAGTGCTGGTCGGCCGACTCCTGAGATTTTCGAAATTGAATTTCAGATCCGAAGTCCTCACTAAAGCTAAGTACCCCATTGGGGAAACTTTTTTCTTGCTCCAGACCGATGTTAGAAAAGGTTAACAATTGTATTTCTTGTGGTAAGCAAATACCTCATAAGGATTTTCATTCTTATTGTATTCCTTGCCTAGGCCCTGACCACGACATTGCTAGCTGTCGGTTTTGTGCTAGATTTAACCAACGCACTATTAAGCGTCGGTACGATTTTGCCTTTCATTACTTTGGCTGAAGGTTTAATTATATAATGCCATTGGAACAGCCGATGACCGGAGTTCATAAAAAGTGCAAGGAAAAGGAAAAAGACAGGCATCCGAGATCCAAAACCGACGACGAGGCCTCCGCTAGGCCAGTCGCCGGTTCACCGGTTCTCAGTGAGGTGCTTTCGCAGCCCCTGACACCTGCTACCTCAGAGCCACAGGCCGCTTCTGACTCCCACGTGGAGACAACTAGGCCTCTGGATACTCAAGGTATTGGACACTCGGAAACTATTCCCTCAGATGGGTCCAGAGCTGCTGAGCAGGCATCGGCTTCTGAGGGTGTTTTCCGACCTACACAGTTATATCTCAAGCCAACCTCAGCTTCCAAGGCAAAGACTAAAACAGCCTTAAAGACAAAGAAACAAGTACAGCATTCTCCTGGACAGACTTCCATGCCTAAGAAACAGATGCTTAAAATGGCTGAAGACCTAATTACTTTGATCAGGGGTTCCCATCCCCCTCCTGATAAGAGGCCTAGGCAAGACACTGAATATGATTCTTCTGATCAGGTTTCCATTTCCTCTGACTCCTCTTCAAAACAGGGATACTCTCTTCCACCCTATGAGGATTCTGATGCTGAAGAATCTATTCCTTCAGCCTCTCCTCCTGAGGATTATTCTTTTGGGGAAACCCTGCATACAATGAGGGAGCATTTTCACTGGGAGAGCAAAGATTACTCAGAATCTAAGAAAAGGCTCAGTGACTTTCTTTTACTGCCTCAGCACAGACCACTTGCTATTCCACCTGTTCTAGACATTGTAGATGATGTATTTTCAGAGTCTGGCCTATCTCCTGACTCTTTACCCCCTGCACCCATTAAGCCAGATAGGTACTACAGGGTTCCAGATTCTCATAAATTTCTATATAAAAACCCTGCTGCTGACCCAGAAACCATATTGCAGGGTCCCAAAGGGGTCAAGGCTTCCACTGCAAAAAAACCCTGTCCCCTCTGATAGGGATTCTAGAGCACTGGACAGATGGGGGAAACAAGTTTACACCTCTGCTACCTTGGGTGTAAGGGCTTTAAATTGTCAATTTCATATGCTTAAATATCAGCAATACTTAATGTCATTTCTAAAACAGAAAATGTTGACAAGTTCTGAATGTTCTGAAAATAAGGAAATGCAGGATTTATTGCATGCAGCTGAACAAGTGGGAAAGCATACTTTGCAATGTGGTTTTGATTCACTGGAGGCCTCTTGCAGGGCCGCTGTTACAGGCTCTGTCATTAGAAGGCATGCTTGGTTAAAAGAACAGAATCTGCCTGATCATGTTAAAGCAAAATTATTGGATGCTCCATTACAGCATAATACTTTGTTTGGTGTTAAGGCAGAAGAGGTGTTAAAGAAAATGGAGGATAAAGCAAAATCTATGCAGACAGTAAATGATTTCTTACAGGTACAGCCACCCAGATTTAGCAGGAACTGGCCTTCGAAGAATTGGTCCTTTCCAGTGTCAGACAGACTACAAAGAGGCAGATACAGACGCCGTAGAGGGAGACCTCAGCCCCACGGCTCATACAGGCCTAAACAATGGGGGTGCTTCTACCTCCAAGAGCAGAGAAGACAAATCACAGCCATATAGGAAACAGTCCCAATAACTTTCCTCTGCCAATGCCAAGCACTTATCTTTTGGCAGCATCCTTAGGGGGAAAGCTAGCACTTTTTTCACAAAATTGGCACATGATCATCCAGGAAAAAATGGGTCATGAATATAGTCTCTCAGGGCTACAGGTTCCACTTTCACACCCTTCCAAAGACAAAAGGTATGCCACACCTGCCACACAATCAATGGGCAGAGGCACAAAAACAAGTTTCATCCCTCATGGACATGAGGGCTATTCAGCAAGTACCACAGCAAGAGATGCTAGCTGTACAGAATGCCCTGACAGCCTTCAAGGATCTAATCCACCCAGGACAACTGCTGTTAAAGACGGACAATACTACAGTCATGTGGTACATAAACAAGCAAGGAGGCACAGATTCCTACCCCCTCTACAGACAAGCCATGACTTTGTGGAACACAACATTGACTTATCAAGTGCACCTGCAAGCACAATTCCTGCCAGGAAAGACAAATAATCTGGCAGACGAACTAAGCAGAAACCTCATGGACCCTCACGAGTGGAAACTAGATCCACAAGTCTTCAGCATGATAACAAGGAAATGGAGATGCCCAGACATAGATCTATTTGCCTCCCCTCACAGCTGCCAACTACAGAAATTCTGCACAAGGACTTATCACAAACAAGCATGGAAAGTGGATGCTCTATCATTCAGCTGGAAAACCCTTACAGTATATGCCTTTCCTCCACTGCCTCTCCTCCCCAAGGTACTCCTAAAGGTCAGACAAGAGAAGCCAAAAATGATACTGACTGCCCCAGACAGGCCACGTTAGCACTGGTATCCAATCCTAAAGAGCTTGTCTCAAGGCCCAGCCTGGAAGTTACCTCAAATTCCTCATCTACTGACCCAACAAAACAATCAGATCCTGCACAGCCAACTCAGAACCCTAAATTTGGCTGCATGGTGGATAATATAACCACTCAGGACACACCTCTCTCTAAAGTAGTTATGGATGTTATTTTGGAGGCCAGGAGGCCCAGCACCAGAAAATCTTATGCAGAAAAATGGAAGAGATTCTGTGCTTGGAACTAGGCACAAGGAATTGACACGCTTGTACCAAATATTCCTCAGATTTTACAATACCTAACTGAGATGCTGGACAAAGGCCTATCCTTCTCATCAATTAAGATCCATGCCTCTGCCATTTCAGCTCATTACAATACGGACCCACCTATTTTTTCACATCCACTGCTAAGGCAGTACCTCAGAGGGGCCAAAAAAAATAAGATCTCCAAGGAGAGCACCAATGCCTACATGGGACCTCAATTTTGTCTTGGAAAAGCTAACACTGCCTCCTTTTGTGCCAGCCAATACAGCTGAGATAAAATTCTTATTATGGAAAACAGCTCTGCTCCTAGCAATAACCTCAGCAAGAAGAGTCTCAGAGTTACAGGCATTAATGGCTATGGAACCTTTTATTATTTTCCATCCGGACAGGGTTTCTCTAAGGACAAACCTAACATTTATGCCTAAGGTAGTGTCCAGTGTGGCTCTTAACCAAACCATTCATTTGCCTACCTTTTATCCAAACCCACAGAATAAAGGGGAGAGATTTCTGCATTCTTTGGACATACACAGACAGCTACGCTTCTACTTGGACAAAACAAAAGCTTTCAGAAAGACTGAGCAACTCTTAGTGGCATATGCTGCAGGATCACAGGGAAAGGCTATTTCAAAGCAGACTATTTCAAAATGGATAGGCCACTGCATTAGTTTCTGCTATTCACAACATGGCAAATCAGTGCCTAAGGGCATTAGGCCACATTCAACCAGAGCAGCAGCCACTTCAGCAGCCTTCCTCAGAGGAGTATCAACCAAGGATATTTTGGCGGCTGTAACTTGGACTTTAGTGCACACCTTTACAAAGCACTACCACTTACTTCTTTACTCTAAATCCAGAACAGGCTTTGCCACTGCAGTTCTGCAGGGCCTCATAGCCACTCCTAATTCTATTTAGGCCCAGCCACCCAACCTCAGCTTTGGGATTCAACTCAAGAGTAATGACTGCAACAGTGAAACACGATGAACATAGTACAGTTGTGTACCTACCAAAAATGTAGATGTTCAAGTGTATTCACTGTTGCAGTCCAGGTTACCCTCCCACCATCCCCCTTTCATTGCTGGGACTTATCTGTACTTCTCTATTCTATACAACCTATGTGGTGTATTTGCTTGTAGATGAAGGTAATGTTTATATTTGTGCATGCTTTTTTATAAGCAGAATGTTTAGCCTACCCTTTTGGGGGCACCTGACATCTGGGGCAAGAAAAACTGAAGAAAATGGTGTCGGCTGCATCTTTTATACTCCTGGCGCACTGATGTCAGGGAAGAGGCGACAGCAACTGACACCGGACCAGGACTTTGGAATTCAGGCCGACTGCGTGTAGCCTGCCAGCAGGATAACCCAAGAGTAATTACTGCAACAGTGAATACACTCGAACATCTACATTTATGGTAGGTACACAACTGTACTTTGTCATGGTTAAGTGCAACTTACAAAACTGTACTATGTTCATCATTCTCACTGTATAGCCTATTAGGCTATATGAGCTGATTACCAAAGCCTATCCAACATTGGATCTGGAAAGGTATGGATCCAGCAGCGACTAGAGAGTGATCTTAGCAAAGCTTGACCTGGACTTAGAAAAGGAATCCAGTTTGTAAAATTATGTAAACAAGATCATGTAGCTACCTCTAAAATGCTTCTAGAGTTCACCTCTTTCCAGTATGCCACTGAAGAAGACAAGGCTCTAGCAGAAAGTTCCTTAATACTGCCTGGAATGAATATGCCATGGTTTGAATAACAAAAAACAATAGCAGAGGACAACTACCAGAAATTGTCTGTTCAGACACAAGATGTACCTTTTTGTCTCTTGGTAAGAAATAAATAGCTGGTCAGTTTTTCCAAATGGCTTAGTCCTTTCATGAAAGTACCTAAGTTGCTAATGCATGTCCAAAATAAGCAGAATATTTTCTCCCTGTTTTTTTATGTTTTGGAGAGAAAACTGGGAGATTGATGGCTTGATTCAAAGTAAACTCTGAAACATGAAACCACTTTGGGCATGAAAGAGGGGTTTGTTCTTAAAGAGACCCTATCCCAGGGGAAAATCAAGGTAGGACTCACCCATCCTGAGAGCTTGGTACTCAGATATACGTTTTGCAGATGTCAGGGCAATAATGAGAATTGCTTTCCAAGTCAAGAACCTTAAATCAACTTCACGAGCAGGTTCAAAAGATGATATAGTCAACTTCTCCAGGATAAAGTTGAGATCCCAAGAAGGAACAACCTGTTAACGATGAGGTCTCAGGTATAAAACTTCTTTCATAAACTGTTTTACAACAAAGAGAGAAGAAAGACATGGATCCATGGGCAGACATGATGAAATGGCAAAAAAGACTGTTTTAGAGGAATAAGAGAGGCCTAAGGAAAGTAACTCACACAGATATTTATGTACCAGTGGTACAAAATCCCTGATGGGTTCCTGGTTACAGGTTAGGCACCAAGAAGAAAATCGCTTCCACTTACTAATAAGATTTTCTGCAGTAGACTTTCTTGCCTCTGTTAGTACTTACTGCACTTCCTCATGAAATAAGTGCCTAAAAGGCATTAGAATTGAATCTTCTAGGCAGTCAGTTAACTCATATTGGGGAGTATTATTAAACAGCCCAGTTTTTTGTGAGTAAATCCAGTCTATGAGAAACTATGAGAAAGCTTGTGGTAATTGCCCTTGGGCAATTCCAGAAGAAGACACAATCAATGTTTCTTATACCAGAAGTAGTCACCAGCATGATTTGAGGGTATCTTTTTGAATCTTTGGAATTATTCTGGATATCAGTGTAAGTGATGGGAATACATAAAAGAACAGTCCCTTCCAATGGAGTGAAAAAATATCTGTTTTCTAGGCATGCTTGCAAGGAATCCTGGAACAAAATTTGCACGTTTGTCCATTTTGAAAGGAGGTTATTAGATCTATTTAAGGTGTTCCCCACAACTAGATCAGTTCCTGGAGAAACCCCTATTCAGTTTTCATTTGTGGAGTGTCTGACCTGGTCCTGCTCAGCTTGTCTACCGCTATGTTTTGCTTTGATGGAATGTAAGATGCTTGGAGGGTTAATGAATGCTGAAGAGTGAACTTTCAGCCATCATTGCCAGCCAGCATAGGGGAACGACATTGCACCTTCCTCCTTGTTTATATACCACATGTCTGCAATCACTCAAAGAGGTCCTGGGAAGAATAGGTGATGGACAGACTTGAAGGCATGGATCGTAGCCAACATCTGTTTTAGGTTTATGTGCTTTGGTCTATCTTAAGAATTCCAAAGGCCTTGCACTTGTATCCTCATGGAAACTGCTCTCCAAGCAAAATCTGACAAATCTGTGGTGAGATATTGATTTGCACTGCGAGAAGAGAAGAAGAGACCTGGGTTGAGTTGAATCTGTTGTATCCACCAATGCAGTTCTCTTTTTACAAAGCCCAAGACTGGAATTCAACACTCCAGAGAATGCAGATGCTGCATTCATATGTTTTTTAGAAACCACTGCACCTTTTTCATATGTAATCTGTCTAGAGGAATCATGAGAACCATAGAAGCCATAAACCTTAAGATCCTGGTGAATACTCTTGCAGATGTCTCAAACAGAGGCCAGACTTCACATCAATATTTTGGAGATGAAAGCAGTTCTCCTAGTGTTGCAGGCTTTTCAGGACTCTGTCCCCTTGGGTGTGATCTCTATCCAGGCAGACAACATGGCTGTGGTTTAGTACATCAATAAACAGGGAGGAATAAGATCTTACCCTTTGTGGTAAGAGACCATGAGATTGTGGCAATGGCTAATATCTTCCTGCTACTTTCTTATAGCAATGCATATCCTGGGAAAGTTCAACATTCTTGAGGACAGGTTGAGCAGATCCATTTTACTTCCTCATGATTGGTTCCTCACTCCATTGATAATAGAGCAGATTTTCAGCCATTGGGGCCAACTTTGTTTCAGTCTCTATTCATCTCCTCTAAACATCAAATGCAACAAGTTCTTTCCTTGAATACCCCATGAGAGTAAGTAAGTCATCCCAGGATGTTCTAATGCACCTTTGGCCCCCAGAACTCATTACACCTTTCCCCCATTTCCTACAGAAAGCGCCAGCGCTGAAGGTCAAAGTCATCCTCATAGCCCCTTACTGGTCTTGACAAGTGTAGGTTCCCTTCCTCTAGTCTGATCTAGTTCATCCTCCCTGGATGCTGGGCTGCATTCCAGACCTATGGTCTCACCAATCAGGATCACCTCACCCGAACATTCAGGGCCTCAAATTAGCTACATGGCTTCTCCAACTACAATGATGGTTTGATAGTCCAGGTTTTCACATTCAGTTGTCCACGTTCTATCTTCCCCATAGACACCTTTCACCAGGAAAATCTATAAGAGCAAATGAAAAAGATTTCTATTTGGGCTATGGAGAAAAGCGCTCTCTTTTTCATCCCCTCTCCCATCTATTTTAGACTTTTTGGCATGCATTTTTCAATGTGGAACCAGCTATTCCATTATCAAGGTTCAGTTAGCCACCATCTCTTCTTCCTATGTAGGGTAAGAACAAACACAGATTGCTTCTCTTAGATTATCTAAAGCATTTCTACGGGGCACTTTTCTTCTTCACCTCTCTCCCTCCCTTAAAGTTCCATTTCCTCCATGGAGCATTACTACTGTTTTCCAGTTTCTGATGGAGACTCACTTTGAACCTGCTGCTAAAGCTTATATGAAATTTCTTTGGTGGACTTTTGGTGGCTATCACATCTGTCAGGAGAATTTCTGAATTACATGCCCTTTCCTCAAAACCTCCCCATCTAATTTTTCAAAAAGACAGAGTGATGTTAACTCACTCAAGCCTCAAACATCTTATTTGTGCACTTCCAGTACACAGCCATAACTTCTTATTGCTTCCAGAACTTTTTTGAGTCTGGCTCCTTTAACTAAGTGACTTAACAGCTAATAATAGGCAGTATTAGAAAGGACAAGATGTTACTAATAAAATCACACTAAGATTGTTAGTCTACAATGTCCTGCAGTAGAGAAATTAATCTTTGTTTGCCACTTATTATCCATATTTATGTTATGTTTTCATAACTGAGAGACCTACATTTTAATGAAGTGTATGATGTGTAATAACAATGTAGGGGACAGGACAATTCACAGAAAAAAAGAAGTTATGTACTCACCATAACGTTCCATGTTTGTTCTCCATCTCACCCTTCATTCTTACTGGTTGGGTTCAGAGCCGATCCTCGGCTCCATCTCGGCCGATTATACTAGCTCGAAGTCTTTTACTTGGCTCATGGCTGAATAGGCATCCCATCTTGCAGTGGTGTAATTCCCCAGATCTTGTTTGCTGCTAATCATGACAATGTGTCTACATTTGTCCTGCAACATCAGGTATAGAAATAACAAGGAACTTCAGAGGAGCTCCTTCACTAAAGAAGAAAGATCTCACATCTAAGTCCTCTAGGAGCCCTTGGCTGGGGAAAGGTGGGCGGGTCACAAGAATGAAAGGCAAGATGGACAACAAACATGGAATGTTATGGTGAGTACATAATTTCTTTATGCTATGTTGTCCTGTCTCACCTTCATTCTTACTGGTTGGGACAGCGTCCCTAGCACCATTTTCCTGGGGGGGGGTTCATGGGGGTATACCCTTTGAGCACAGTGGAACCAAAGGAAGCCCTGTCCCTGGAGGCCAAATCAACTTTGTAATGAGTAATAAACATATGGGATCTTGCCCATGTAGCAGCGGCATAAATACTGTCCATTGATAATCTGGCTAGGTAAGCAGAGGATGTTGCTAAGGCTCTAGTCGAGTAGCCTCTAACTTTGAATAGTAAATTTCTGTTATTTGAGGTTTGTATAAAGGTAATGCAATCTGAGAGCCAATTTGAAAGCATGACTTTTGAAACTGGCATGCACTTTTTTGCTCTTGAAAAGGATATGACCAATTGATCTGTTTTCCTGAAATCTTTAGTTCTATGCAGATAAAACCTAAGTTGCCTATGCACATCCAATTGGTGAAGTTTGTACTCTGCGTTGTTGCTATGATTAGAACAAAGCACTGGGAGCTCAATTGATTGATTAAGATTGGTTTGGGAACAAACTTTTGGTACAAAAAGATGGATTAGTTTGTAGAGATACTCTATCCTTATGGAAAATCAAATATGGCGACTTGATTGATACAGCTTGCAACTCCAAGACTCTTCTTGTAGATGTAATAGTTACTAGGAGGATAGTTTTCCAAGAGAGAAATTTGAGATCACATGATGACGAGGGTTCGAAGGGAGGCAAGGTTAGGTATGTCAGGACAAAATTCAGATTCCATAGCAAGAGTGGTTCTTTTATGGGAGGTCTAAAAAAGCAAGTGCCTTTTAAGAATGCTTTACACAATTTGTGTGACATCAGGTTAGGAGTGTATTCACCAATGTGAAAATTAGAAATTGGAGCTAGTTGAACTCTAATTGTAGCTGCTGCGGAACCTTGTTGGAAAAGTTCTGCAATAAATTCTAAAATTGAACTAATTTGGGCAGAAAAAGGATCAATGTTTCTTGCTTTTGTCCAGTAGGAGAACCTCTTCCATTTACTAGAATATAACTTCCTGGTAGAAGCCTTGTGAGAAGATACCAAAATGTGTTTTACTGCTGGTGTGAAGTCTTGAAGCCTGATGAAGTTTGGAAGAGGAGTAGCCAAGCTGTCAAATTGAGGGTTTGGAGAGCAGGATGAAGTGTCCCAGACATATGGGTCAGAAGGTCTGGAACTGGGTCCAGAACTGCAGGTGAGGCCAAAGAAAGGGGAACCAAATCTGACAAGGCCAATAGGGAGCAATGATAATCAGCCTGCTTCCCAAGGATTTTGCTTTCTGAATGATTTTGGGTATCAGGAGAAAGGGGGGAAGACATACAGATTTCCCGAGGGCCAATCGTGAACAAGTGCGTCTCTTGGTGTCTCCCCCATAGGGGGGATTTGGGCAAAGTAGCTGCTGCATTTGGTATTCATGAGAGTGGCAAAAAGGACTCAGCAAAGGTGGCCCCATTTTCTGAAAATCTTCTCTGCTATATTTTGGTTTAGAGACCACTCGTGAGGCATTAATATCGCCCTGCTGAGTTTGTTCGCTATCACGTTGGATTTCCCTGGGATATGCATTGCTACCTGAAAACATTGGGAAGAGACTGCCCATTGCCATACTCTCAGTGCTTCTTGACAAAGGGGGTATGATCTGGTTCCTCCTTGTTTGTTTATGTACAGACTACTGACATGTTGTCTGATTGAAGCACTGCTCTCATCTCTAGAATACTGATGTGCAAATGGGCCTCATGTTCTTGCCATGTGCCTTGGACTGTTCTTCCCACATAATGCCACCCCACCCTATCTGGCATGCGTCCATGGTTACCATAGCTACAGGTTATTGTGGCACAAAAGGTCACTTGATGGTCACGTGGTCAGCCCAAAGCCACCATAGAAAATCTCTCTTGAAAGACTCTGTAATTCTGATTTGGTGAGACATGGGACGTTCTTGTAATGACCACTGAGCAAAAAATGAGCCACTGAAGAATTCTCATATACATCCTGGCTAGAGGAACTAGGGTGATCGTTGAAGACATGGTTCTTAAGACTTTCAAAATTGTTTTGCTTTCACCTTGTTTCTGGGTAGAAGGTCAGCTATTTGTTGTATGAGAACAGAAACTCTGTTGGGAGACAGATGTGCCATCATGGAAACGGTGTAGAGATCTGTGCCTATGAATGTAATATGCTGAATGGGCAACAAGGTAGATTTTTGTAAATTCACTGTTATGCCTGAGAACAGGTTTGAAGTGTGGTGTCTCTCACCTGTTGAAGTAGATTCTTGGTGATGGCAGTTAGGAGCCAGTCATCTAGGTACGAAAATACTTGGCATCCTAGACGTCTCAAGTGAGCCGTGACTACTTTGATTGCATTTGGTGAACACTCTGGGGGCTGTAGTGAGACCAAAGGACAGAGCTCAAAACTGAAAATGACTGGCTCCCAGACGGAAGTATAAATAACTCCTTGATGCTCTGTCCATTTTTATGCGGTAGTACGCATTTTGGAGGTCTATTGAGCACATCCAATCATCTTTTCCTTAAAAAGGGAAGAATTGACTGCAGTGTCACCATTTGGAACTTGGACTTCTTCACGGATTCATTTAGTTTGCTGAGATCCAATATGGGTCTCCAGCCCCCTGTTCTTTTTGGCACTAAAAGGAATCTTGAGTAAGTTCTGAATCCTATTTGGTCTGCGGGTACTTTTTGGATGACTCTTTTTTCTAGCAACTTTTGAATTTCTACAGTTGCTTGTTCCCTTTGACTCAGTGGAACATCTGGGATTGTTCTGATCTGTGGAATAGGATGGCAAAAGGGAATGGAATAACCTCTGGATATTATACTTTGTACCTTCTTGTCTCTTGTGATATCTCACCAGGCTTCTGGGTACAAAGTTAATCGCCCCCCTGACTGCCTCCAGAGTAGAGTAAATTGGCCTCCTTTCAGGAGAGCTAGTAGGGCCAGCCACAAAAGGAATCATGGTCACTCTGGTTTTGTAGACCCCCTCTGCCTTGAGGACGTCTACCATTATTGCCTTCCCCTCTGCCCCTGGGGAAGGGTTCATCTTGCATGTCCTGAAAAACTCCATGGGATCTTTTGAACCACATTTTCCCACTCTTCTGACCTTTAGGTTAAGGTCTTTAAGGGACAGAAAACATACTCCAATGGCAGAGAGAGTTTTCCCTTCCTGCTCGCATCTGGTGAGTGTGTCCTTGACTTTGGGTTCAAAGAGTGAGGAACCATCAAAAGGGGTGTTGACAAAGGTAGACTTAAAATGCTCCCCAAAGTTACACAAGCACATCCAGGAGTGTCTCCTCAGGGAAACTCCTGATCCTGTTGCTCTGCTCACTCCATCTGATGCATAGAATATCAGTCTCATGGAAGAGTTAACGATGGAATTTAAGGTAGATAGCTGAGAGGTCATCTTTTTTGTGACTCCTGCAGCTAATGAACCTTGGAGAGTATTTCCTAAATCCTTCAGGAGATCTATTTGTAGTCTCGTAAAGTGCGTAAGGTAGTTCAGCAATCTAAGGATAAAAGTCGCTGACAAAAAAATATGCTTCCCATATCTGTCCATTTTCTGGGAGTCCTTGTTCGGTGGATGGACAGATGAGGATGTTTCAGAAAGTTCCTTCTTGGTAGCTGCTGCCACCACCATAGCATATGCAGGAACTCCTTTCGTGAGAAAATCTTTTTCAGATGGAGCTAACTTATTTGGCCTCCAAGCGACTGGTTCCACAGTGTCTAGTGACTCCCATGCCTTTCAACTAACCAACTCCAATAGCTCGTCAAAAGGCGGAGACACCCAGGAGGCTGAAGGTTGAGATCCAAAAGCCTTCAGGTACACCAATTCCTCATCAGAAGGGTTGATGGTTTTCCAGCCGCCTCTCTGTTTCAGGATTTCTAAGATATCTGCAAAGGAGATATCTTCAGAGGATGACCGTGGGGACCCTTCTGACTCCTCAAGGTCAATGTCAGAGGTTATGGACTCATCAGGGAAGTATATATGCTTCCTCCTGAATGTTCTCTTTTGAGAAGTCTCCTCAGAAGGGTATTCTGGGGAGTTCTCAGAAGAGTGGGGTTTGCCCAATGGGGCTCCCTGAGGCTCTGAATCTCTGCTGTCCTGTGGATTGGAGTGGTGCCAAGACAGAACCAGTGCCTTGGGGCAAGAATACCAGTATCCTTGTGTAGAGCTGTAGGTTGGGACAGCACACTTCTCATCAGCTTGAAGGCAGATCCCCTGGCTCTGATGACACCTCTGGTTCCGAGGAAACAGAGGAAATCCCCGGCTCCACGGAGATCAGCTCCAAGGATGATATAGGAGCTGAGCTCAGCCAAGCCGAAGCTCCGAGAAGTAAACTCAGAACCAAAGAAACTCGAGTCCGAGTGCCCCCCCCCCAGAGTCAACTGGAGAACTTCGGCTCCTAGACACCTCGGACTGCACTGAGAGTGTCGGAGCAGGGATCGGTTCTGAAATCTTCTGAAGAGATCTCAGGACTGAAGAGTCTACAGCAAGTGATATCTGGCATTCAGGATCCAAAGATCCAGCTTGGCTCAGAGAAGGAATAGTGGATATGATAGTCTTGGATGGCTCTGAAACCAAGAAAACAATTTAGCCAGTGCCAGCGACTTATAAAGTCTCCACACCACCCTGTCCACGTCATCGTCCAACAAGCTCCTAGATGACCTGAAGGAGAGGGTTGGTAAGCAAGATCTCTCCAATATGGGAGAACTCAAGATAGGGGAGACCGGTACTAGTTTAGTGGACCAGCTCTGAAAAGTAGTCTCTTTTGGCTCCGAAGGCCGTGGAGCCAAAGAACTTGATTTGTCCAACTCAATGATCTCTCTCAGTTCCGAGGGCTGTGGAGGTGAGGAGATTGATGTTTCTGAAGTTCTGGCCAATTTTTGAGATGGCTTCGAATGAGCTGAAGAAGAGGGAGATGGTCTTTTTGTAGACTTGTCACCTTTAGAGAAAGAGGAATTATTTGAAGAAGATGTACTCTGTAAAGCTTCATCAAAAGAAGATTTCAGGAGTCCTTTGAGAATTAGCTTGTTCTTTCTTTCCTGTAAGACACAGGAGCTGAAAGAATGACAGAATGTACATGTCTCTTGGAGGTGAATGGCCCCCAAACAATAAACACAAATATTAAAAAATATAAAGCTTTAAAGAAACTTAGCCACGGTCAAGGAGACAGCATCCAAACTCGTAAAGCGGCAAACGAGATCTGGGGAATTACACCACTGCATGATGGGATACCTATTCAGCCACTAGCCAAGTGAAAGACGTTGAGCTCGTGAATTCGGATGAGTTGGAGCCGAGGATCGGCTTCGAGCCCAACCAGTAAGAATGAAGATGAAATAGGACAACACAACATCATTGGTTTATTATCACACTATACAGGAAATATTGCTAGTTGTTTGTTAGTAATTATGAAAATAAACAATATTTCCATATGTACTTAATACTTCAAAAAGCAAGTGACTTACAAATGGTATGGCATTAGGTGAAACCTTAGACGTTGAGGAAAACTGTCTTTAATATTTCTACTTAAGTTGCATATCTTGAGAGGTATCCATTATTATTTGTATTGTTAATTATACTATTAAATATATGTTTTCATATTACTGTAAATAACTAAATAAACTTGCACTTTTAGCAGAATTTCTTATTATCATGTACAAGCGTATGTCTGGTTTACAAAATTATTTTAACAACAGGTATCTAACTTATACATTCTTCAAGATATGAAAATATGCTTGTGAAAGTTTAGAAACAAATATAATTTGGGATTTCTGTGCATTATAATATATTATAGTATTTATGGAAAAGAATAGGAATGCACTGATTATTGTCACTGTAAAGAAAAATTCTTACTGATAACATTGATATTTGTCTTCTCCATCACATTTCCAACATTTGCTATCTACCTTTGGAAAAAAATATCTGAATCCTGCTTGGAGTATAAAAATACCCATGCAATCACTTCCAAGCAAAAATCCTAAACCTTCTGGACTTGGTTGCATATTTAGGATCCATACATATATCTTCCCATTGTTTTCTTGTAAATTGCTTTTCCAGTCTCTGTTTCCAATCTTTTCAACCTCCTCTGACTGATTCTTATAGTTATCATGCATTATTTTATTTGTCCTACTAAATTATCCCTTTTTAAAAAGCTGCTTCTGTTCTAGACTCAAGTAAAAACTCTACCAGAGCAAGTCTTTCACTTAAGATTCCCCTATCTCTTTCTCTTTGCCTGTGCTCTGAGATCAAGCCCTGGTAGGGAAGGCAGTCTCTAACCTGCAATCCAAATGTCTTCTTGGCCTCATGCCACTCTATTAACTTTTCTGCTTGAGTTATTTGCTACCAATATCTTGGTTCCTTTGCCAGCTTTCTCTAGTAAACTCAAGCTCCCTCTTGCCTGCTTTCTGTACTCCTACAAGCAGTCATCCCTATTGGCAAAATCTACTTTTACCATTCTTGTATTGGGTTAGTTCTTAGAATACCTTCTGTGTCTTTATGAATATAATATTCTGTATGGTTGTTATTATTCTCCTTAAGGATCTGCATCCAAAATCCCACTGTCTATTTCTTGAACTCCCCCCTTGCTTCAACATCATTCCTTTTCACTTTGAATTATGACCTTCTACTGTTATCTGTATGAGCATTAATTGTGGAGCTCTAAAATCTACCTTCAGATCAGGTAAACCTTATCACCTTGTTCTATTGGAACAATCAATTTATCCCACTTAACTCTTCCCCTCTTTCCCTCCTAGATAAATTCCTTCAATTCTTTATTAATTATTGTCTACAACCTCTCCTCAGGCTGATAAATGTATGCTTGACCCATATATATGACTAAAGAGACTAAAAACATTTTTGCTGCTTGTATCTTACTACACATATCCATAAATAAGAGTTTCCAGTTTTTCAGTTTTTTGTATTATCATTTGTTTAGTGTCTTCCCACATTTCCTTAGTTGCAATAACAGAAGCCTTTTTAATCCATACTACTAAATACTTTGTCTTACCACCACAGGCACCAGAAGCTGTTAAAGATGTTGGGGGGGGGGGGGGTGACAGGGACACTTAGTGAACTAAAAAGGGTAATTTTTTATAACTATTTGCTACCACAACATAGGTTCACTTGGAGGACCTTTTAAGCTTAGACAATTCCCTTTTGGTGCTTGAATTAACATTTTCTGATTAGTCTTCGCTATCCCCATGGCTAATAATTGTATATTAGCCCTAGTGAGAACAGCTGTGATCATACCACAGATAATTTGAGGGGGCCATGTAAGGGATGCAGCATTTAGGAACTGCCCCTATCCATTAGTGGCATGAGGGGAAATTCTGGAGTACATTTTCTATTACCCATCCTTAGATCCATGTTGCATTTGAATATGGATGGATGAGCTTTGCTTTACTTTTATGGATAGTCTGTTCCAGAACAGTGGTAGCCTCTGTGATATATATCCATCTGTCCACAACATTCAGTTTAGATACCTGGACTGAGTATTTCTGATGCCATTTGACTTGCTGATGGTCAGTAGGTCCATCTGTATTATGTCGGAGGATGCTTTGTATGCCAGACATGTCACTTCTAAGCACTCTGTAGGATACTGAGTATAGTAATAAATCTTTAAGGTGGTCCATGCAAGACCTGTTGTTTAGGACTTGTATCCTTTTAGTAAGGTATCTCTGAAGGTTTTCCAATTGTTGCATGGGGCTGGACAGATACATGCCAAAGTGAGCATTATGCAAAATGACTGACATAATGAGAGCTTTGTAAAGGGGGACAACAACATCTCTATATCTAGTCACAATCAATTTGTTTATCCGCTGTGCAATATATAAAGGCTTTCTTATGACTCTGGGCACATATTGGTCAAATGTTAGGTCACTGTACACACAAGTTCCCAAATGCCAAACCACTGGGTCAGTTCTCAGAGGGCATTGTCTTGATTTTGACACCAGTTATTATTTGGGACAAACCTTCCTGCATGATGGTTAAGTCATTTGGGGATTCAATAACTTCTCCTAGCTTGCAGTCATCTCAAACTTAGCTGGCCAAAGCTCTTTGGTATTTCCTTTTACTTTTGAGATGTATATGCCGAAGAGAAAAAGTCTCAGCACCGAACCCTGGGGGACCCCAATGGTGACTGGTCTCTTCCCCTGTTTTGATCTACTGCATCCTGTGAGCCAAGCAGGCAATGCAGCTGGTGATGTAAGTGCTTGCTCCTACATTATTAATCTTTTGTACTACACCTGAGTAGGGGATTGTGTCAAAAGGCTTGGCCAGGTCATTTTAAGCCTTTCATACTTTCCTCTAGGCTGTATATATATATATATCTATATATATATATATATATATATATATATATATATATATATATATATATATATATATATATATATAGACAGATAGATAGATAGATATGCACACATATATTAAAATATAGGATTTACCTTTGCCCTCATGGCTTGGGTTGTCATTGAAAATGGTCTCAATAGTACTACTTCACTAAAATGATTTACAAATACATTAAATTACTTTGCATTGTATTTGATGAGGAGTCAGTTAGTTGAAATCAAACTGTCTGAATTCTGGTATTGGCTAAAATAGACAACCACAGGCAAAACATTAAATATAATTTCCCTATTTCTTAAGATGGGCAAAGCTCAGGGGTATAGTCTATGCCTTGAGGTTATGAGGACTTGCCCCTCAAAAAAAAGCATTTTTTTCTATTTTCAATAGGCCATCTTTTAGGTAAAAATTCTTCCAGTTTGCCTTTAACTCAGTAATCTAGACACTATTTGATCTTTATGCTTCAACACAGGTGAATCATCATCAGCTGTCTCTATATAAGACACAAATCCCGAACAACTTAAAGCTACTCCTGGGATGTTTGACAGTAAAACCTGCTTTTTACTTTGTTTTCAATTTTTGATTTTGTGACTCCAAATCAAATAAAGATCTCAGCCCCTGTAATATAAGTTTTTCTGCAGGAGACAAACCTATCATCATCTGAGGAGCAATTCTGTTTGCTAAACAATAGCCTTGAAAGTTTTGTTTTAATAATCTCACCTTTCATGTTCTTCATTCTTTCCTTCAATGACAGTGTGCTCATTCCAGTTATGCTAGTAGATGAAGCATAAAATGGAGTAGAAGTTAAATGACAAAACCTATTGAGACACAAATCCATTACAACAATCAGAATACATATGTACCAAAACTTTGTCTTAGTTTTTCAGAAGTAAAAAAAAATGAATGGGAATTTAATATGACTAATTGTCTTTTATTAATTTAATTTGTGATTAATCAGCACCAAAATATCTGCACTTTCAAAGCACTGACATGCCAAAGTATTGAGACTGAGCACATCATACACCAGTACTAAATGACATTTTGCAGGGGCAAGCCTTCACTGCTAATGTGGCGATAAGCCCCCACATCCCTAATCTTTATATAGATCAATTCTAAGGTTGCATACTCTTGGCCAGCTTGGAAAATCCACCCTTCCTCTCTTTTCTGAATCCCATGGAACCAAGAGGAAAACTACAATAGCTGCTGCACACAGGATTTTGAAGTGCTGAAAGTGATCTTTCTCCTACACACTTTTGTGACGTGATGTAACACTAGACAATTTTTTGTAGTACAGCACTGAGCAAATAGTAAATCTTTAGACCAATGTAAGTTACTTGAAATGCTACAGTGTAACTGAATGTGATTTCTACTGGCCCATCACTGGAAAAAAAAATTTTTTACTTTGTTACATGTTCAATTAGACTGGGGTGATGTATGTGTGCCATCAAACTGGTAACACTACAGGCAATCATGTTATATCATGTCACAAAACTTTGCAAATTAAAGATTGCTTTCACAATGTGGGAACTGGCTGTGTTGCAGATGTTGTACTTTTGTGGGAGTGTGAGTTTGTGCAACTCTATAGCTGGTATATATTGACACTGAGGGTATGGGGGTTTGCCACCAGTATGAAAGTCAGTGCTGAGGGCCTTTACGCCCCAGCAAAGTAGTTTAGTACTGCCGTGAGATGCGCTCAGGGCTGCGACTGTGGAGTTATGATTTTTTAAAATGTAGATGTTTTACTGGTGATTAAAAACGTCAGTTAAGAATGCGTAATTAATCATAGTAACTCCTTGATTAATACTGGTCATACATCATTACTTTGTTTTCTATACACTGATCTTTGCCTGTGGACCATATGATTAGGCCAAATCTTTTACATCTGGTGTTGCAGGATACATTTGATGAAACGTTTTCATGACCTTAAAGAGGAATTATGAGTCTAAACCCTCACTATACACTCTGATATTTAAGGATAATCTTCTGAAATATCCCGTTGTAAACCATTGGTCACCAATCTTTTTGTCACCAGGATCACATTGGAATGATGTAGTGAGGTGGGGCCCACAATGTCTTTACAAATAAATTGATCAATTTTAATAATTGCAATTAAAGTTTGAAAAGAATTCAGAATCACCATTGTACTGATGTATTGATTTATTGATTTTCAACAAATGTACTAAGGAATCAGGATTTGGATTTAATGTTTTTCATAAACCAAAAAGACCAACAACAACAACAACATAAACAGTACAGCACCAATTTCAAATACTAGCTTTCAAAGCAAGGCAGTGATTTTGCTTACAGTCTGTCTTGTCTATATTATTAGTGATACTGCAGTTATTTGCCTAACTGATGACAAATGCAGTTCTGCAGCGATATTTGTAAAACAAAAATTCTAATTTCTGTAATTTAAGTCTTCTATCATTAGTGTGCCAGCAGTTTCATTGCAATTCTTTTCACAAGCAATAACAGATACAGTGCTGTAGTGACAGCCAAGGGAAATTCTAATTACCATCTATTCCGAACTCAAAACTGTATCACACAAATTATTTTCACAAACAATGGCAAATCTGTTTCTGCTGTGACATTAATATAGCAAAAATTCTATTATCAATGTAACACAGCTGTCTGTCTAAGTCAGCAGGATTACTGCAATCCTTTTCACATGTAATGACAAATCCATTTCTTCAGTAATATTAGTAAAGTGAAAATTTGCAATTAGCAGTATTAATACAATTATTGTCATAAGTAATGAAAAATCCAGTTCTGTACTGAGAGTAAACACAAACATTCTAACTACCTGTGTGTTGTCAGCAGTATTAAAACAGATGTTTTTGTAAGTAGTGACAAATCTGATTATGCAGCTAAAAGTGATAAGTACATAAAAGCACACATGTTATGCACCTTATTTTTGTAGCTCAGCAATATTAATGTTTTTAATTTTGTTTTCACAACTAGTATAAAGTCTGAGTCAACATACTCCCGGAAAGTTATTAAAGGGCCAAGTGCTAGCTGTATAGCAATTCAGAGATTTGTGATCTGAATCACAGTTACTACCGAGATGTGCAGATCAACATGACATTCCCTTCAACAGTCACTTTCCCACACATAAGAACACATTCAAACACACACACACACACACACACACACACACACACACACACACACACACACACACACACACACACACACACGCACAGACTCTGTGTTCAGCTTACTCACTCTGAAAATAGTCTGTGGTACGTCTCCCAGTACATCCAGACTCCATCCTCAGTCAGCTTTCACCCAGGCAGCAGGCAGCTTCTGAAAATAAATCCTTCTCTGAGTAAGCAGCTAATTAAAATAAAACCGTCCATTCCTGCTCACAAAAGCATTGGAAACCCGAAATCCATGTGCTGCGAGCTCAACTCCTTCAGGCTGGTAGCCCTGACGAGCTGATGTCATCACGCACGCGATAATTTGGGACAGTTGGGAGGTATGGATGATCTGCAAAAGTGGGGGGGGGCTCCCCTCCCCCCTCGTTCTATGGTTTCGGCGTCCATGCTTATCATGTCTCCATAAATATGGGTATTGACAAACCAATTTGTGTGTGGGTACATAATTTACGGCTATAACCTTTGTTTTATCTCATTAGTTGTATTTCCTGAAAAGGCATGAAACTGTCCCAATATGTTCTGCAACACTGAGATGTCCTTTTCTGGATTTATCAGGAACAATATAGTATCATCTGCAAATAAATTCAACTTTTCTTAATTACCATACCAATTATATCCTTGTATTTCTGAGTCCCTTATTTTCTTTGCCAATGGATCTAAATATATCCTTCTAATTAAGCTTATTATTGTATCATGGAATACAAATGCTTACAATGCTCTACTCATAAAATCCCAGTTTACTCTGCCAAATGCTTTCTCTGCATCAAGATCCACCAACAACAAAGGTATTTTCTTACATTCTACTTCCCTTTGGATCATTACTGTTCTATTAATGTTGGCAAATGTTTGCCTCCCCTCCACAATCTACATTGATCCATATCTATCAGTTCTGGCAACACTTTTGCCATTTTTTTAGATAGTATAGAGATAAATACTTTATAACCATGGTTTAAAATTGAAATGGATTTATATGAAACTGGGTCTGAAGGATCTTTGAAATCTGTAGTTAACACAGCTACCAAAGCATCTTCCAAGATGTTGGTGCTTCCTGTCCTTTTAAAATACTGTTAATCAAAATCTTCCAGATTTTTATTACTTTTTTCCTCCTAATTTACAAACTTCTACAGGAATACCATGAATACCATCTCTTCCTGGAGACTTTCCTGAAGATTGATTATACATCACTGTTTTCATCTCATCACCTCTTATCTTACTTATTAGTTGTTGAGTCATGTCTGCCTCTAACCTTGGTATAATTAAGTCTTCCATAAATATTTCCATTTTTAATCTTTCTTGATTTCCACATTTCTCTTCTTCTGGCTTTTCCCAGTTAGGGATCGCCACAGCGGATCTCCTTGTCTGCTCATGATTGGCAGTGGAGTTTTACAGCATCGAGTTGCCAGCCCGGCACCCAACCTTCCACAGAAGGCACACACACGCCCACACTCACACCTAGGGCCAATTTAGAGTGTCCAATCCACCTGCAGCATGTCTTTGGGATGTGGGAGAAAACCGGAGCACACGGAGGAAACCCACGCGACCACAGGGAGGACATGCAGACTCCACACAGAAGGCACCCCAGCCGAGGATCGAACCAGAGAACCTCTTGCTGTGAGGCGACAATGCTAACCACTGCACCACTGGGGCCGCCCTTCGATTTCCACATTTCTCTGCTTTATACAAATTTTCATAAATTTTTTGTAATATCTCTAACAACTCTATAGGATCACTGGTTATTTTTCTTGTTACAGGTTCCCTAAGACTGGTGGTAACCCTTTTAACATTCTGTTGCCTTTTTGTAGGTTGATTGTTAAGTCCCAAGTCATCACACAGTTAAAGCAAGGAGTCCTTGACTTGAATGAGTAGATCCCTGGAATGTGCAGTGATGAGCCACTTGTCCAGGGTCTATATTAGATCTGCGAATGTTTAAAAAAGTGAACGCTGATTGATCGACCTTATGTAAGCGAAAGCTTACAATCTCGAACTGTCAGATCAGCGATTTTTTTCCTAGGGAAAAAAATCGCTGATCCAAAACACATACACACAACACAAGCACACCAAACAAACAAAAATCCACACACATACACCTAAAACCTGACACATAACCCTACGCTAAACTATGCACACACTACTAACTATCCACTTACCTTAACCCAAACCCTAACCCTAAGGTCCGTCACTATTGCACACTCACCTCACCCACTCCCTAACCCTAACTCATCTAAACCCGCCCTAACCCTCATGTCCACACAATCGCACACATACCTAACCCGATCCCTAACCCTAACTCACCTAAGCCACCCTAACACTTACATCCACACAATCGCACACTTACCTGAATCTGACCAGTAACTTTCCACCACAGCACTGAAAATACCGAAGCAACAGAAATGGACAACCAAATTCTTTCCCTAGGAAAAAATTTGGGATTCTGTTGCTTCGATATTTTGAACATTCGCTTAAATAAGGTTGATCAATCAGTGTTCACTTGTTTAAGCATTCGCTGATCTAATATAGACCCCTTGTCCAAATAGGGGACCACTTGGAACCCCTGCATTCTTATTTGAGCTGCCACTGCTGTCATGCATTTCGTGAAGACTTGGGGGGGGGGATGTGGTGATTTCAAAGGGCAGACCCCTGAATTTGAAGAGACTGGCTCACAGCCAGAAGCAGAGATATTTACTAGACTGCCTGTCCATTTGTATATGGTTGTACACATTCTTGAGCTCTAGCAAGCACATCCAGTCATTTTTTTTCCTCTGCAGTAGAAGAGTGGAATAACTGTGACCATCAGGAATTTTGTCTGTTTCACAAACATGTTTAAGTAACCTAGGTCCAAAATTGGCCTTAACCCCCCCCCCTTTTTTTTGGCATTAAAAAGAACCCTGAGTAAATTCCAGATCCTTTCTAGTCAGGTGGGACCTTTTTGATTACTTGATTGGTTAGAAGCTTTTTTATCTTTGAAATGGCTTCTTTTCTTTTAGAGAGCGGAGCATCGAGAATTTTTTTAAGGTAAAGGAGGGGAATGAAAGGGAATAAGGTAACCTCTAGAAATGATTTCCATTACCCATTTGTCTTGAGTGATGGACATCCAGGTCAGTGGATGTACAGATAAGCACCTCTTGATTACCTCCAGAGAGTGACAGTCAGGCAACCCTTCAGGAGCACTAGAAAGGCTTCTCAGAGAATGGACCTCTAAAGCCTTGATTTTGCAGACCACCTTTGCCTCTTGGATGATGTCTATTGTGTGAGTTTCCCCCTATGCCACAGGGAGGGATCGTGTTCTCCAGGTGTCAGGTGAAAATTCTTCAGATTTTCAAAACCGCATTCTCTTCCATGCATTCTGGTTTCTGGAGAAGGTTCTTTAAGGCATCAAGAATCTGATCCCTAGGGCAGATACAGATTTTCACTCCTGGAAATAGTTTCCTTCACTTTTGGACCAAACAAGGCTGAGCCATCTTTGGGGGCATTAATGAAAGGGGTCTATATTATGTCATCGAATCCCGGTAACAGCGAACACCAGAAGACCGACACATAAAGCGTGAACTACGGTAACGGCGAACGTACAAAACTGCTAAATGTGAAATGTCGAAGTGTGATGGTTGGCCCGTCTGCAGTATAGCTCCATAAGGTAAGTGTGCGATAGTTACGGACCTTAGGGTTAGAGTGCATGTTAAGGTAAGTGCATAGATAGGTAATGTATGTAAGGTTTAATGTAGGGTTAGAAGTAGGGTTTTGTTAACTGTATGTGTGTGATTACTTGTTTTGTTTGGGTATATGTCTGTAGAGTAAGTGTGCGATAGTTATGGACCTTAGGGTTAGGGTGCAGGTTAAGGTAAGTGCATAGATAGTAATGTAGGTAAAGTTTAGTGTAGGGTTAGAAGTAGGGCTTGGTTTGTGTATGTATGTGTTTTATTTATTGTGTTTGGGTATGTAGTATGTAGTGCGCAGTGGTGTTGGCCGACTATGACGGTTCGAGATTTGAAAATTCGCAGTTTAGGGGGTTTGACGTATTTGCGGTTCGGGCTATGTGTATTGGTGTAGTGGTGTTCGATGTTACGGGTTTTCAATAATGTAATATAGACCCGATGAAAGACATTGCTCTGGAAAGTCACATAACTATATCCAGGCATGCCTTCTGATGGAAATGCTCATCCTGGCTGCTCTCTCTGTAGCATTACAGATAAGGTGCATGGAGAAATTGTATAAAGATTGTTGGGTAGCCAGTTGTGAATTAATAGTCTTTTTCTGCTCTTCAGTCAAGATCCCACATCTCTCGAAAATGAGTGAAATGTGCCAGGCAATTAAGCACTCTCATAAGCTGTGGTTAATGTCATTATATGTCTTTTAATGCATAACAAGAAAGTAGTTTTTATGTCATGTTTTGATGTGTATGTAATATGTATTTTAGGCATTTTTTATGTGCATTTCTTATGTGCTTTTGGGTTGATCGGTGATTATTCAATTAGTCAATTTGGTGTGGTTTTGTATAAAAGGACTGGATTATGGAAATGGCATTGTTCTGAAAAAGTCCCTTCAGTAGGGAAGAAAGTGCTAAACCAGTGCGTGTTTATGTGAATAAAGCTGCTATTTGTTCCAACCTGCTGGTGTGAAGAGTTTCTTTTGGATTTAGTACGTGGATTGTGGAGTTTGGAGGTATTTTGTTACTTAAGCACTCTCATCAGGAAAGTCAACAAGAGATAGACCCACTTCCCAAATCTGTCCAAAGCGTGTAACTCTCTGTCCAGTGAATGATCAGAGCAGCCTTCTTCAGTGAGTTCCTTTTTGATGGCTGCCAACACAATCATGGAATGTACTACTAGGCCCTTGCTCCAGTGCGATCGGTCATTTGGAGCAACTAAGGACTTATTAAGCATCTTGGGGATAGGAGATAGGTTCAACTGTGTCAGATTCCTTTCATGCCTGAAATGAGATCAAATCAATCATCTCATCAGGGGAGGGACCAGCCAAGAAGTAGATGGGCCAGAACTAAAACCCTTGAGAAAAAACTAATTCCTCAGGAGAAGGAGTCTGGGAAGACTGACCACCTTTCTGCCTAAGAAGTTTGGGAATTTCTCTGAACAAGACATCTTCAAGTGGGGATCTGGGGAACCTTCTCCCTTATCGAAATCAGTGTCACTGATAGAGGATACCTCTGGTAAATCCAAGTGTCTCCTTTACACTTATGTTGTCTATGAATCTCCTCTGCAGCTAGTTCAGAGGATGATTCAGAAATATGCAAGGTCTCTCTAGGGATAGAAGGTTCAAGCTTCTCAAGAACTGGCTATCCCAATGGGACTAGGAGGGTAGACTGTGGACACTCAATGTTCCCATGGGGGTGGGTTAGATCTAGAGGGAAGACCTTACTCTAGGTTGGGAAAGTACTGTTTTGAAAGCCTCGACAATGGAGCCCAAAATAAATCCGGGGATCATTGTCATTTGAGTTGAAACTCTTGGAGGTGGCTCAGTCCTGGAAGCCATTTAACTTGGGTCTGAGGCTGCTGTCAGAGCCAAACTATCTATCACTGAGGATCCTAAAGGGAAGAAAGGACCTCATATCCAATTCTAACCTGTCAGTCAATGTTAGGGCTCCAGGACTCAGATGGCACCAATAACGTTGAGGCTGCCTTAATCAAAGAACTCACCAGGATCAATGAAATATGTAGTCTTTGCTCTGATGCAGATTTATCCTGGGCAAGATTTGGATCTAGGGACTCCAATTTGAAAGGTCAGATCAGAGAAGGAGCCAATAAGGAGTGATGGGGGGAACTGGTTCTACCACATCTGACAGTGGTTGGAGTGGGAAGTATCTCCAACTGGATCTGGGTCCAAAGAAAACATCTCACCATCCTGTCCATGTTTGCTTCAGTTAGGCTCTGAGAGGATCTAACTGATCTAAAGGATGAGGCTAAAGATGGGTGATCCGTCTTTGAGGCACAGGTTCCAAAGGGAACTTAGGAGGAGTTCAGGATCTGATAATTATTGGATCCAAAATTAGTGTTGGCTCCGAAGGCTTGTTGAGCTTTGCTGCTGGAGCTGGACAAGGAGTCAGTCCCAGAAAATATTTCCTAGAAGATTTTGATTTGTCTTTTTCTATAGATTTCTGAGTCTCCTTGCCTTTATCAGAAGCTTTGTGTTTCTTCTGTCTCTTAGAAGATGATGTAGGGGAAGAAGAAGATGAACAGGTCACTGGCTTCTCAGAAGCAGAAAGGTTTTTTTCCAGTAGTGAGTTGAAGAAGACCCACCAGGATTAACTTACTTCATCTCTCTACTATAGCCCTTTGGCTAAAGGCCTTGCAAATTGAGAAGGGCACATCAAGATGATAGAGGCTAAGACAGTGCATGCATTTATCATGTGTGTGTCAGAACTGGGGAGTTTATGTGTGCAGGACACACACTTCTTAAAGCCAGCTGGCTTGTCAGCCATAATGATGAGGTCATCAAATTCACCACTCCAACTAAGCATGGAAAAGAAGAATAACAACAACAGTAAGAAAAAAATTACTATTCTAACCCTGTTCTAAAACTATACTAATACTATACTATTGCAAACAGGAAATAAGATTAATATGAGTTTTTTTAACTACCATAACAAAGGTTAAGAAAATATTGGGGGGAAGGAGCAATTGCTAATAATGAAGGCACTTATCAGAAAAAGTAAAGTAAGGTAAATGTTTAGCTTTTTATCACCTACTCACGAGCATCAAAGGTCCATCCAGTACTGAAAGTCGCAACCAAGATCTGGGGTTACTCATTTTGCACATGTTGATTATTGGTAAGAGGGACAGCAAAACACCATATCCAAAACTCTGAAGTGGTTGAAGCCAGATCTGAGATGGGATTCGAGACCCATTTGTTGAGAAGTGGACGAAAAAGACAACATCAATCCTAAGTTAATAACTCTTGACAGCTGCATAAAGACTCTGCACAGATAAGCAATTCATCTAAATAAAGAAAGATGTTAATGCCATTCAGTCTGCAAAAAGCTATGATTGGTGGTAGGCAGTTTGTGAATATCCTTGGAGATGTAAGTAAACTAAAGGGAAATACAGAGAAGTGATAATGTGACCCAGAAAAGAGAACCTTAGAAATTTTCTAAAGCCTATGGCTATGAGAATGTGATAAATAAACATTTTTAGCTCCAGAGTTACCAAGTAACTCATGGGATGAATGAGGGGTAACATGTTCTGTAAAGTCAACATTTTGAACTTCAGAACTTTCATATAAAGAGTTAGAATTTAAATATCTAGTATTGGTCTCCTTACCCCTTTGACTTACAGGTTCTGGCTCTATGACTCCTGGAACATGTAAAGGCTGAAGAACCTAAGGAAAATATTCTGTTTGGTTCGGATGGTGGGGCAGTATTCCCCTGAAAGGAGGTTTTTGCATCCAGTGCCATATATAACTCTCCTGCAACACTTATAACATCCAAGAAACTGAAAGTATCTTTTCTCAAAGGGCACTGTTTTTAACCATTTTGAGGAAGAGATTTGAGTTGATATTGGTTGGATGAGAGGGATAAGGGTAAAGAGTGTTGGCATAGTCATTCTGTAGTGTTGGTCTATTTTTTTTTCTGAAAAGGCACCTGCATATTGTTGTAATTACCCTTTGGCCATCCCTTTTTACATTTGTTTGCCAAAAATGGACTGGTTTTATTTATTTAAGCAACAACTGTTGTAGAAAATTAAACAGCAACAGATAATCCAGCATAATTTATTGTAGCAAAAAATTCTGTTTGTGTAAAAAAGATACAGATTTCTCACTCTAGCACCTCAGACAAATGCCTTTAATGGAGTATAAAATCATATTTCCACCATACATATATTTATACAAAAAACATTAAGTAAAACTCATTACACAATATAACAATTAATTAATTATAGCACCCACTTTCAATTAAGTTCCCTGTTTAACCCTTTTAGGAACAGGGTACCAAACTTCAAAATAAACTTGCCTCCTTTTGAACAACTTACTTTTTAAACACATGCTTGGAACATTTTTAATTTTTTCTATAACAGTGCTTTTTAATTTTTTTCCATCACTATCATGACACATCTTGAAATGCAGCCCCAAAGGACTTTCTAACTTTTGATTCTTAATATTTCTGAGATGTTACAAATATCTAACATGAAAGCTCCATTTAGTTTCCCCTGTATAAAATAAATGGGTTCATATTATGTGATCGAAGTTCTGAAACTTTGAACACGACAATATCGAACTTGCCTGTTCGAAGATTCAAAACTTCGAACACGGCAAAAAAAAAAAAAAAAAAACAGCTGCAACAGTAAACTAACTATTGCAAGCAGGGGGGGCAAGCATAGTGCGGTCTCGGAGTTGGTATATTTAAAGAGCGGGGGGGGTTCAGGGGGGCTTGCACCCCTGCTTGCAACAGTTAGTTTACTGTTGCATCTTTTTTTTTTTTTCTGTGTTCGAACTTCAGTAAGTTCGACTACATGGTTTTGACCATATAGGGTTCAAACTTGTTGAAGTTCGATCACGTAATAGGAACTCAAATAAATTACATTCACATTTTAAAACATAAATAATTCCTTCTATATTACAACTATATACATCACATGGGGAATATTTTTGTCTATTTATATAACCAGAAAAAGGAATAGTAAGATTGCATATTGAACAGTGTCCACAAGGTTTCAAACCAAGATCATGTATAGACTTTCTGGGCACTTTTACTGGAAATACAAACTGAGCATGAACCAGCATGCCTTTAATACTTTTACCATGTTTATAAGAGACAATACGTTTTTGGGGGAGAACTTGCCTCAAAAACCTACCCTGCAACAAAAAATTCCACTAAAACATAATTATTTCTAATAATTTTTCTGAAAACACATTATATGTGGTTACAATAAACATCTTCGCTACAATTTTACCATTTAAATTTATATCTGGTTTGCCATTATATTTACTAAAAGTAATACAGTGGTGGCTTTGCAACAATCTATTCTTTGCTATCTGGATAGACTGTGTACTATAACCCCTTTTCTCAAACATTCTACATATTTGGGATATTGCATCTAAAAGTTTTATTTATTTGTTTTTCTTTTTTTGTTTGTTTATTTTTATTTTTGGATGAGAGGAGATCTATAAAATTTGTACTTGGGTGCATGAAAGAAATTAGAAACTCCCTGAATCAATTTCCCTCTTTCATCATATTGTTTGAGAACCAGGAAGGAGAATCTATGATTTCAGACTTTACATCATCAGCAAACTTTGGTTATGTACCCAAGCATATGTATTCAACACTGTAGCAAGTAGCACTGGTCCTAGACATGGTATCTGTATAACCATACACACTCTTCAAAGCAGGTTTAGATACATGACATGGGGTCAAAACACTGGTTAAAAAAGAACTTTCTTCTGAAGGAAGAGTGAAAGCCAATTCCCTAAGACTATCCATATGACAAAGCATAAATTTCCACATACATGCCTTGTAATTCAGAATTCCGAAGGTTAAAGTGGAACTTACGTTTACTGCACGGCATTTTACCTTCATCTCCAGGTGAAGGTTTAGTATTAAGAACCAATCTGTTGCTAGCATGATACGCAGTCAAATGTCAGCTGGGTCAGATTTTAAAGTGAGAGAAAAGAAATGTATTGAGGTATTGCATCCAATTTATCTGCTTTTTTAGGGACTGACAGATGGGTATCAAGATGATTACAGGCAGCATTCAACAAGGGATGGCAGTATAAGAGATATGGGAGTAGACCAACGTGTATCTATTTGTAACATAGCATACTATCTCCTCATTTTTGGGAAACATCTATTTGTTCCCATGAAAATATCTTTTTCATCCTGGCAATGGCCTGATTAAAAGAAAATTCCTCTACAGAAGGATAAGAATTAAAATCTTACCCACGATCAGGGAGTTGGGCTTGGGAGTCTGCAAGAAAATAAGCCTTATTTCTGTCACAGTCAAAATCATCAGACCCTGTTTCCTGAGGAAAAACATAACAGGGGTACCCACCTGTAATGGCTTCAGTGGACCAGGATTTATTTATTTATTGCTTGTAATGCCTGGCTAACCAAAGTAAGGAGCTACTATTTTTTTTATCTGTAATTACTTTTTCAGAAGAACAGTATTTAACTTGTTTTTGTTCATAGATTCATAAGAGATTACTAGGGTAATGGCTTAAGAGCCCTTAAAAGCCTAGCCAATATAACCAGATCTTACCCAATATATGGCCCCTGTGGCAAAAGGATGACATGGATTTGTGCTTATGTCTTCAGTATCTTACAGATTGTCCCTGTCCATAAGTGACACAGGCACTACCCCAGATGTGAGTTTGCTATTCCCCGTCCATTGATCCAAACTGCATTTGAAGAGGGCCAGGGAAGGTCTCTGCATAATGTGAAAGGAAGCCTGTTCCAGAGAAGGGGCAATCTCTGAGACAAATATTTATCTCTCCAGCATATTTTGTTTGAGCCACTGACTAAGTTTAGATCCCTTGACTGGGTGACCCTCATGCTGTTTGACTTGTGCATGTGTAGCAGCAACTCCATCTGGGATGGATTTGTGAGTGCCTTGTAGGTCAGGCATATGACACCCCTTAATAGTCAGTGAGAGACAGAGTAATGGGATAGGGATTTTAGTCTATATGCATAGGACATGTTGTTTACACCCTATATTTTCTTTGTGAGGAACCTATGAAGTTGCTCCAGCTGCTGTAAGTTCCTCATCAAGTACATGCCAAATGGCACATTGTACTTGATTATTGGTCTAATGAGGACTGAGTACAGCAGGACTATAATTTCCTTCAATCTGGATGCAGTACCTTTACTTATAAGTTGGGCCATATAGAAGGACTTCATCACCACTGTGGTATCTGGTGGTAAAAGTTCAGGCTACTATCTATCTATGTACCTAGATCTCTCACCTCTGAGTATACTGTTAAGGGTATGCTACTGATATTGCAAATTGCATAGGTATTTGACTTCCCAAAGGGTATAATAATGCATTTTTTCACATTTAGTTTTAGGCCATGGTTCTGGTACCAGTCATTTGTCTGGTCAAGACCCTCTTGAAGGATATCTACTTCATTAGGGGACTCAATGACTGCCCCCATTAGCCTTGACTTCAGAGATGTATATTCTGAAGAGAAGTGGTTCCAGCACTGAGCCCTGTGGCACACCACTAGTAACTGGCTTCTTGCTGGATCTGGATTCAACCACTTTAACCACATGTGTCCTGTCCATGAACCAACTGAATATCCATTTGGTGACATAGGGATTTATGCTCTGTTTTGTGAGTCTATTTATATTACCTGAGTGAGGAATTGAGTCAAATGCCTTGGCCAGGTTCAGGTAAGTGGTATGGACTGTTTTGCCCTCATTCATGGCCTTAGTGACTTTCTCAAAGAAATCCACCAGATTCAGTAGGCATGTCCTGCCCTTGACAAAGCCAAATTGGGTTAGGTCCAGTGTTTGGAGGTTTCCCATGTCATTATTTATTAGGTCCATTATTATTCTTTCCATGGCCTTACATGTAAGACTAGTCAAACTTATAGGTCTGTAATTTCCTGAGTCAGTAGATGGTCTCCCTTAATGCAGAGAGATGACTGTTGCTGTCCTCCACTCTTCTGGCTAAAATCTAGATAATCTATATTTTTTATTAATAGGAGTTACAGTAGAAGATGACTGACTTGAAGGAGGGATGTCTGCTTGGTCTAATGGTCTCCTACCCAAATTACCCAGAGAAGGATCTGCCAGAGTGTCTCCCAGACCTAGAAACAATGGGTCTCCCATGCTTGTATCCAAACTGGAACAGCTGTAGTGGAAATGGTTGACCTCTGGTTCATGCTGGCTGAAAGGACTACAAAAGAGGAAGCCAGAAAGGTAAGTGAGAGGTCTGAGAAACAACCAATGGCTACTGCAGGTTCACCCATTGTCAGCTGAGGTGCAAAGTGAGTCCATGACAAAGGTAAGGATTGCTTGAACAGTGACGTTTTCTTTCTAGGTACTGCAGGAAAAGAACCAGCTGGACCAGTGCAAGTATACATGCCATAACTGGGAAAGAGGCACCAACATATTTAAGCATAGCTGGACAGAGTCAGTCAGAAGGTAAGTTGTCACTGAGTGTTCACAAGCAGCACACATACACTTACGACATTTTCCACACTCCCTTTATCTTAAAAAAACTATAAGTAGAACATAATTTCCCTGACAGTACTCTTGAAACACTCACAAACAAAACTGGCAATTTAATATGTCAAATAGGTTGTCATAACATGTGCACAAGTAGTATACTGACAGATACATTCTTGCCCATTCCTCTGTAAACTTTTTTGTCCCAAGCAGTATATAATTTTTCACAAACTTAAAGCCAAATGCATTAACAGACAGTTCTAGCTAGCAGGAAATTTCCAGTATTGTTTACAACATTGTGAAAAATACCCAAGTTCTTGAAGGGAAATACAACTTTTGGTAAAAAAAAATAAGAGATATATTATTTTTCCCCAACAGGGACTTATATGCCATATATGAAACCCTAAACTGATTGCCACTCCTCTCAAGCCCAAGACACACTTTTTCTTCTTGACACAGCAAGAAAGTACTGAAGGAAGCTTCACTCTGACTGTTGATTTCTCTGCTTGGAATTAGCCAATCAGCTGTTACAATGAAGGATATAGGGAAAGCCAGAGGTTTTTTTTTTTTTTTGGAAGCTGGCTAGTTGTTCTTTCCTGGGCAAGAATAACTCATGTAAAATAAAGGTTATTGCAGCACTGGGAATGATTAACATCTTTGTATTAGCATAGTGTCAACAGCTTATTGAAAAGTCTGTAAAGGGCAATGCTCTCTTTAAATCCATATGTACAGATCATGTAAGTTTATGCAAATCATTAATTATCTACTTAACCACAGTCATACTACTTTAGATGCATTCAATAGGTTTTCTTTGTTTTACTGTTACACCAAGCAGTCCATGATCTAATTTTTGTTCATTGCAATAGCCACTCTGTATGGAGAATGCATAACTGATACAGCTTCTGGTGATGACTCCATATGATACTCTGTGTTCAAGCATCTTAGACCCACAAATAAATCAGAACAGCTCTTCCAATGAGGGGAGCTTTCTTTGAGTGTGCTCTGTTGTTGCTTTTTACTCGGGTTTTGTCATTTTAGGGAATTCTTTTAGTAATCTGGCTTGCTGCTTTTGGAGATTCAAATGAAAGACTAATAGTCTACGACTTGATATTTTTCTTTTCGCAGGTATCTGAAGTGGACCTTGAGAATCTTTATTAGTTATGACCTTGTCAGAAAACAGGAAAAACATTGCGCAAGCATTTAAAGTGTAGTTTTCTCACACAGTTTAACACTGTGTTATACACATTTAAACTAAAACTGCTGCATTCAGTAAGATCCTGTACTGCAGTTTAGCTAGTGTATTCAGTTTACCTCTTAAAAGCCACACAAACTAATGTTCAAATATAAACATCCATGAGACAGTTTGTGAAAACAAAAATTATTTCTGTAAACATACCAGCAGCAGAAGAATCAAGCCAGAATCATGTGATCTCCACGTGTACTCTAACCTTATAGAATACTTAAAGCACATTCGACTTTACATTTTTCCCTCCTCTTATACAGAGAATGCATACAGTAATTTACACTAGAGACGTCATATGAGGATATACGTATGAATACATACACTCAACAAATCACTAAATGATATGCAGTAAGAATTTACATTAATTCAACAGCAGCACTATTACTCAGCTTTGGATGCCACGTTACAAAGTCATCTCATTTTTTTTATTAATCCTTTATTGAGTATTTTTAAAAAGAAGCAACAACAGTTTATAAATGTTGAAAACATCAACAAGTCATAGTTAAGAACTGTAAAAAAATTACAATGACAGACAACATTGTGAGATTATACATCAAAAACTATTTACAATAAATACAATCTTAAAGGATCTAAAATAATATATTTTAAGGAATGATGTCTCTTTAAAATTAAGATTGAAGTGGAAGAGGCTAGAAGATATGTAAACAAGACAATAACAGATAAAAAGATCAATAATTATAATATAATACATTTAGTTAGTAAATAAAACGTAACATGTTCATTCATTTATCCTTTGTGAGAGACTTTAATTTCATAATTTTGTTAGAATTTTCAAGGCTTGAAGTATTTAGTAACAGTATCCTGAAATTCTTTCCATGAAACTGTTTGAATATTCAGCCATTTTCTTGTAACACAAAATTTAAATGTAATTAAAATTACTTTAATGTTAATAAGTCTAGATTAATTGATGGGATAGGCAAAACAGTGAATTGTCATGCCATAATGCTCTCACTGTATTCACATTTTAACATTTTTGTTTTAATTGGATCCAGAGTTGGCTAACACATGGACAATGCATGGGATATGGAGAAAAATTTGTTTAATGTATGGTGCATATGGTTCAGTGAGGACAGAGTCTTTTGTAAAACTGAACTTTCCTTACTGGAGTAAAATAGGTATAATGCAGTACCATTAACTATGCATTAAAGAAGTATTTTTCAAATGAATAAATTTATAATTCATTTACCAGGATTTTTATAATTTATTTTCCAAATTAGGAGTAGAATTTTGTTCATGATCTAGCCATGTAAAATAAGCTTTCTTAAATTTCTCTTTGATAATTCTTTTATACATTTTACAGACTGGTTTCTCATTCTGTAAAGCTTGAATTAATTTGTTATACTTAATGAGTTCATCTGAATAGTTGGAATATGGGATAAAGCTTTTCAGAACAAGATTTGGTAGTTGATTATGTACTGGTAAATAAACTCTAGGAATAAATAATTTTGTTCTCATTTGTTTATTGATGTCAATTTGTTGGAAACTATTTCTCAAACAGTATTTTTGATAAGGGAAAGCTAGACATATTTTAATATTTAGTTTTAAATTTGGCTTTAAGTGCAGACATTGAAAAATACTATATCATATAGCTCTAAAGTTTTAAGAAGTTTTGGAAAATATGTAATTAAGATCACAGTTAGGGTATGCTTTTAACACTTTTCAATGTTTGAAAAATTAGAGAATATAAAGCAAAGCCTGTAAGTTGCAACTGAATTTATTTTTTAGCCAACCTGACTAAATATGTATCCAAAATGGGGATCAAAGCTTATCTTTATTATCAACATTAATACTTTTGTTAGTCTACTTGAGTTAATAATTAATAAAGGAATAAATCAGGAAGGGTGAGTCCTCTGTGTGATTTAGATGCAGTAAACTTTTATAAGTTATTCTTGGGATTTTTGGGGGACCAAATACATCTATTCAATGAGGTGAAATTAATATTGAATAATTCATTGGAGATAGGGTAACAAGAAGATGCTATACAAAAGAGCAGCTTAGGGAAATGTTCATTTTAGTTATAGCAACCCTCGCAAGTAATAGGAATTTTAATTTGTCCCATCTTTTTAAATCTGTCCTAATGGAGTTCCATATTTTTCTGATGTTATTTTAGGCTATGTATTTAATATTTTGATTATACTTTGTTCCTAGATATTTTAAAGTGGGGCTAATTGCAATTGCTTCTAGGTCTGAAAGTAGAATAGAATTTGAATTTTGATTTTAAAGGCAATGTTATTGAGTTCTGGAGATTACATTTATAATTAGACATTTTGCAAATACATTAACAGCATAGACATTGGCCATATCAGTACTGCGATCTCAGCAATATATATTTAAGTCATTGGCATAAGCAGTGAATGAGATTTTAATGTTAAGAAATTGTGGGGTATTGTGGCATACTTTTTGCAAAATGAATAAAAGCAAGGGCTCAATGTAAAGGGTAAAAATGTAAGGTGAAAAGGGGCATCCCAGTTTAATGTCAGTTACTTAGTATGCTAGGTTTTGGGATAATATTGTGCACTGCTAATTGTGCACTAAAGTTCTCATATTTATAGAATGTATGAAGGAATCTAGAAGTGTAAATTTAGTCAGAACCTTTTAAAAAGAACATAAATATTTACCCTATCAAAAGCTTTTAATGCATCAATAGCTAAAGTGAATATATATTGTGTATTTGAACAGTTTATTGATTGTAAATAATGCAGTATTAAGGGTTGGTCATTAATCTATTTTTAATGAATCCATAAGGATACAGGGAGATGATGGAAGTAATGATGGACTATAACTGATTTGCAATGATAGAGGCTAAACATTTTTACATCAATATTTATAACAGTCATGGGTGATTAATGCAATGGGTCTAGATTGAATCTGAGTAGAAAAATAGTATTAGATCTGTTCAGCTATATGTCAGCAAAGCCATTTATGCTAACATCATGAAACACAATAATAAATATTTTTACAAATTTTTTGTGAAGGGTTTGTAAAACACAGATGAAAATCCATCCAGTCCTGGAACTTTGTATGCCTTTAGATTTGAAATGATGTTTAAAATTTCAACTGAGTTTACTTTGCAAGGTAAAAAAAATTGCCAAGTAGTAGATAGGTGTGGGAAATTTATGTTCTCTAAATAAGATTCACATTCTTTATTTGATATACTGTTATAAAGATAAAAAAACTATAACAAGTATTAACTATTTTTTGGTTAGAGATATGAGTATCTTGACTAGTTTTTATTTGAGAAATTCTTGGTCTAGAACTGCCTATCTTAATTAGATTTGTAAGTAGTTTAGATGGTACTTCTGCCAGTTCTGAATATGATACCAACATTCTTGTTTCATAATTAGTAAGTTATAGCATGTAAAGTATAATAAGCACTTTTAAAGTTGTTTAGTTCACTCTTTAATATTTTTGTTGTAGGTATGAAGTTGTTTCTTTTCTAACTCAGTTTAGCTTTAACAGATTCATATTTTTGTAAAGGAAACATTTTTATAGTATGAAGCTTTTTAATTAGAACACCTCTGATTTGGGTTTTAAGGGAGGCCAATTGCATAGCAGATTTAATATTCATTTTATTATATTTTTTTATAAAATCATCAAGTAATGTATTTTTTTCTTCTTCTTTGACTTTGTCGTGTAAGTGTACATTGAGGGTCCAATTAAAATGGGTTATGTTTATTCATAAGAAGATCCCAGTTAACTTTTAGTGTCATTTTCAAATGGTCTGAGAAAAACCTTGGTTCAGTATTTAAAATATTGATACTGCCAATAATTTATTTTGAAATTAAAAATAAATAGATTTTCAACCAACTTTTGTGGCACAATAAGAATAAAATGCATTGTTATTAATTGAATCATTAATTATAATGAAGTCAATATGGTAATATTCTACATACAGATCTGAGCTTGTCAAGGAGCTATAATAATTATGCAAACTGAGTTTTGTTGCTTTGTCCATAGTTGAATCTACAACAGTATTCCACTCTCCACTGTCAATGAAACAATGGTCCTTATATTCCTTTAAAATATTAAATATCTGAGATGAGAAATATACTTGAACAGTACAAGGTGCATATAGATTAAATAATAAAATAAGTTTATTCAATGATCTACATTTAACTTTAACAGGGCACCATTTACCATTAGTATCTACTCTACTGTCTAAGGTTCTGACTTGAAATTAATTTTTAATTAAAACAGCCAGTCCTGCACAATTCCTACTGTTTCCTCTGACAGCATTGCTTATTATCCATTTTTATGTCATTCGCTGGATACATTTTAGAAGAGAGAGACATCACATATTAAAAGATATAAAACTACATGGCCTATCCCCTTAACTACTATCCCAGTTGAGTAAAAAATTGAAGTAAAGTAAAGATAGGATTTCTATTATTCATATGCAAAATAGTGAAATATTGTTTACCCAGGTTAGTAATGTGAACATTATAAAATTTTCTAATATTTTCCAAGACCTAACCTTATCACCTTGTCTATGCAGCACCTTAAATTCACATTTGGTGGAGGCATAAAAGAGAAAAAGAGAAAAAAAAACAACAAAAATAAACCTATTCACGTTTCAATTAAACTATTAACTTATTGGTTTACTAAGTTAGATAGTCTTCAGTGCTAGATCAAGTTAAATTTAATATATTTATTAAATTCCTATAAATATTAGGGATAGGATACTATAATAAGACCTGTTTAGAAAAGTAATTACTGAAAGGATCTTAATATAGATGCTAATGCATCACAATAGCTTCTACATAGCACTAAAATAGCAGGAGACAAAATCATTTATCTAATTAATATATAACTTAAAAGAATTGATATAATTAAAAAATAGAATACTTAGAAATACTGGTGAGGTTCAGCAAGTTTGAACTGGTATAGTATGCATACCTTGAAAATATAATGTCTAGAAATGTTATCTTATTTGCCAATGAATATCTAGTTTGGTTTAATGTAAGTGCAATGTGCACTAACAGAAAAAGGCATTCTCATTGTCATGGCAACCTTCTTCAGACATAATTCCTTATTTAAAGAACAAGTATATATATGTATAATATATATATATATATATATATATATATATATATATATATATATGTGTATATATATATATATATATATATATATATATATATATATATATATATATATATATATATATATATATATATATATATATATATATATATATATATGTCACTTCACCTAAAACCCATTTCACCTAAACTCATTTCACTGAGACCAAATCCCCTAAAGTTCATTTCACCTAAAATTAATTTCACCTAAAACTCATTTCACTGACAAGAAGTACAATAAAGCAAGTCAAAGTCAAAACGTGTCCTTTTCCGCACTGTAGTGTGATCCTGGAGTATATTTATATTAAGGGGAGGGGTGTGGGGGGCAGCCCCCCCCCCCAGTTATTTTGGCTTTATGTTGTCTTGTTTTGTTTTACATTATTTGATAAAAGACAACTAGGTGGGGGGCTGCGCCCCCATCCCCCCTTAATATATATATATATATATATATATATATATATATATATATATATATATATATATATATATATGCTAACTCCAGGATGCACTACAGTGGGGAAAAGGACATATTGTGTCGGAGTACTACTTGTCAGTGAAATGAGTTTTAGATGAAATGAGTTTTAGGTGTAATGAACTTTAGGTGATTTGGTCTCAGTGAAATGAGTTTAGGTGAAATGGGTTTTAGGTGAAGTGACACATACCTATATATATATATATATATATATATATATATATATATATATATATATATATATATATATATATATGCACACACACACACACACACACACACACACACATGCACACGTGTATATATATATATATATATATATATATATATATATATATATATATATATAGTAATTTATATTAGAAAGATTTTAACTTCTCCATAAGCTTCAACCACTTTTGCAATGGCTGTATTAAGTACCAGCACCTGATATTTAGTAATGTATGAAAAGAATAAATTTAACAGGATAGATCTTTGGAAACGGATGCCTTTTTTTAATTGAAAAAGAACAATAAAGAGCACATTTCTGCCTGGAAATTTTAATTGGCAGTGACAAGTCTGGAGAAAATCTTAAGTGGCTACTGCTTCAGATGGTGTCATTTTTTTTAGCTGTTGAAAGAACAGTTGAACATCCTGATAATTCAAGAGTGTTACATAAACTGACCTTGGTGGATTATGTTATTGTGTCAGTTTGACTCCTCAGTAAAATTATGATTAAGATGCTGTCCATGACCTTCAGATCATTAAGTGGAACATTTCCTTTTGATTGTTTTGCACAAGACTGGTTGGTCAAAGTTCTCCAGCAAACCACTGATTAATGATGTGTTTTTTTTTCTGATTCCAGATCAGTTTTTCATGAATTTGTTGAATATTTGTTGACTGCGAGGTTCTCTTTTGTTTATTTTCACAAACTGAGATTCATTCTTCTGATTTATCCATTCTCTTACAGATAGCAGCTAGAGAGAGGTTATTGTTTGTTAATTGATTATATATGTTGTCAGTAGTGTTATGTAGAGGTTGTAATGCTAATTTAAGTACCCAGTGGGAAAGCTCAGATCTATTTTGGGCTTTGAAGTGTTAGGCTTTTTGTCTTCTCTTCTCAATACTTTATATCTTTTGTCTGCAGTGTCTTTTTTAAGTAATAGAAATAATGACAGTTTTATTTTTGTGGACTGTGTCTATATTGGCTCTGTTTATGAAATCACTGTTTATAGCATTGGAGCATGTGGGGGAACTACTTCCAGTAACTAAGGTAACCAGCCATTATTTCTATATGTTTATCAGCATAGTTACAGTTCAGTGAACACATATTACCTAATCTAGCCACAGAAATGAATGTTGTGCTACAATTTCTCAGTGTAAGTTCCCCAAAAAGACAAAAGGTAGCAGTTTATTTATTGGCAGCCATCTCGACTTCTCTCCTCATATGGGTGTATTTTTAATCAAGGTACCAAATCTAGATAATTTGCATTCACTATTAGATGATGACAATGACGTTGCAAAAGTTTCAGTCATCACATCTGAAAATTGGTTAGTGCCTGATACAGCTGTACTTTCCATTCCGGTAACTGAAGTGTCAGAGTCAAGATCAGGATACTTGTGAGATGTACATTCTTGGTTTGGCAATTGCATCACCTCGTGGATTAAACTATGTCTTCTTGGAAGTTTCTCAGGCACAACATTGTTGTATTATGAGAACAGTCCAGTACTAAGACCTTCTATTATTCTTAGGGTCAGACCTACCTTCATCTTGATAATGCAAGACCTGAGTGTGCTGCATGTACAATCACAACAGCTTTGCGTTGCTCTTTTAGCCAACTAAACTCTGTATGCTATCAGTTTCACCAGGATTGAACATAAGCAATGTTTTAGTTGATTTTTTCAGAGTAGTATTTCTGGTTTTGATGAGTTTTCTGACAGACTGATTACAAATGTGGCTTTTATACTGGATATAGTAGAATAGATAATCTCTAGTATTCACAGAGGTTCTTGCTACCAGTGCTAATTGATTAATGCAGGTTGGTCAAGTAGCATGATGGTGAAAACCTCTAATTCAGAGACAAGGAAAAGCTGCACAGAGAAATACAGTATTAGCTGTTAATTACTATGTGTCTGAATCGAATATTGTGTTGTCAGATCTGACTGTAACAGTGTTGTTCCTAACAGCCTATGCATCATTGTAGCAGAAGCAATGCACAATACACACACACACAGACTCACACATTCAGATATCCGTATTCAAAAGCATGCAAGTGCACCAGTGAACACACTCTCTCAGACATCCGCCACAAACACATACACAACCGCACAACCATAAACAAGCCTTTAAACACTTGGACACACTAGAAACACTCATTTACAAACCTGCAGGCAAGACATACCCCCCCCAACACACACACTTACACACACACACACACACACACACACACACACACGCAAACACACACAGACATACAGACACACACACACTCTGTTCCATGCGACCTACATTCTCATTGGGGTGAATGGGTACACAGCATCAAAACTCAGTGTAAACTTTTTCTTTCCTGTAAAAACGTTAACTTGGCAGAACAATTTTCGTAATTGCTCTGATGCATCATTCTACTGCCAACATCACTTCTGGGGAACTTAACATTGTTAGTTTGGATTAGCCTCTTCCTGGGACTGCTACTTTGCATGAGGCTTCTCCAGCAATACCTCTCTGTGTTATGACGTGAATTGCTCAGGTTTATCATAATGTGAAAACCCTTACAGCTAAGGCTTCTGCATTACATTAAGCCTTTCTGAATCCAATGGGATATCTGTAACTTTTAACACTGCAACAGCTTTTACTGAACCAGCAACTACTGATAACCTCAAACAATATAAAAAGTATTGCAAAGAGTGCATACATCATAGATATATAATTTGTCACAGTTCTAATACAAAAACTGAATAATAACTTATTTTGATAAATTACGGATACCTAGATTTTTTATTCCTTTCACTCAACCATATTATTCATCTTTATAATCACTGGTTAAGTCTGATCTTTACCTTTACCCCCTTGTATACATATCCTCCTCGCAAACTATACACATTATGCATAATCTAGACTAACTTCTGTTACCTACATCCCTTCTCTTTATTGCCTCTGATACATTTCCTCTCTCAGTCCTATCTATTTCATAAATCCTCAAAACATTGCTTTTATCTCTGGTATAGAACACATAAATTCTACTTGTTTATTATCATATTTCCATACTCTTTGTTGTTGTTAAGGCTTGCAGACCTTGATTCCAAATTCCCTAGAACCTCTATCATGGTCTAAAATTACTCCACAGTGAGAGTCTCTTTACGGTTCCATTTTTTTAATTACAGGCTTCTTTGCCTGTAATTTTGCTAAGGAAATTAATACTCTCACTGCCCTACATCTTTTAACATTGTCCCATCCCAGCAGCATAAAACTTGTGTAAGTAAATTTACCATAACAGTAGATGTTTGAATGATCATCTGCCAAGGACATAACAGCATACCAACTTCCAAATCTTCAAGGCACCTTTCACATGCTCAAACCATTAATCAGCCATAACCTCCTCAGCGTTTATGCCAACAAAGACAAAGAGGCTAAAGACCTGAGAAAGGCAATGCTAGGAAAATAATACTAAATGTCTATAACCTGGTATAAAAATACAAAAATAATAGGGGTGGAGGGAAAGAACACTACTGCAGCAGTGATCATTCTATCATCTATTGTTATGAAAAGTGTACTTACACAACTGTACTTTGTTCTTTATATGGATCAGTGCTGCAGTAGCCTAAGCAATTATGTGCAGATTGCAACTGATTAACATGACTGGGAGAAGGAAGGACGAGGGTCTAGGAGCCCCTGGAGAATGGTCTTAGCAAAGTCTGTCCCAGACCTGGAAAAGGCATCTAGTTTATAGTGCTTATAAAAGTATTCACAAAGGACTAAGTTGTTTCTTCTAGAACACTTCTAGTATCCAACCCTTTCAAAAAGCCACAAATAAAGCCAAGGCCTTGCTAGAATGGAGCCTTGATTCTGTCTAGAATAGTTTAGAATAGTTTTGTTTGCGCTGGCTATAAAAGTTAGTAATAGCACAAGACAACCATTTGGAAATAGTTTGCATTGATACAGGTTATCCTTTTTTTTTTTCTTTCTTTTTTTTTATTTTAAATTTTTACCTTAACAAGAAATGAGCAACTGATCAGAAGTTCTGAATGATTTTCTTTGGTCAAGATAGTACCTGACTTGTATGAGGACATTCAAGGTAAACAGCATCCTTTTTCCCTCAAATTTAGGTTCTGGAAAGAAGACAGGAAGATGGGTAGTTTGGCTTAAGGTAAACCTGAATACCACTTTTTGTATGAATGAAGAAATAGTTCTTAAAGAAACCCTATCTTAGTGGAAAATGAGATAAAGTTAACCCACCATAAGTGACTGCAACTCATACACTCTTCACGCAGAGTTTATAGCAGTAAGTAAGATTATTTTCCATGTCATGAACCTCAAGTCAGCCTGAGGAGCTGGTTCAAATAGAGCAACAGTTAGTTATTCTCACACCAAATTAAGATCTCAAGAAGCCTTTGCATGTAACACCCCTTTCATAACCATTTTACATGAGACTGCATTGTGAAAGGGAGATCCATGCTCAGATATGCTGAAATGACTGACAAAAGAAACTTGACCGAGGAGTAAGACAGACCACAGGATAGTAATTCACACAAAAAAAGTAAAACCAGACAAACAGTAGCCCTGAATGGGTGCTCCTTCTTTTCATGGAACCAACTAGAAAACCTTTTCAAGTTACTAATAAATGATTTACTAGTAGAAGGATTTGTTGCCTCCTTTAATACTTGCTGTATGTCCTCATAAAAAGGAGCTTAATAGGTATTAAGATTCTGTCATCCAGGCAGTTGGTTATAGCTATTATGGTCGGGATGTATCAAACACCCCAGTCTTGTGTGAGTAGATTCACTCTGTGAGGAGTTCTCAGGGAATGTCCTTGGTCAAACCAAAAGAAGGCAGAACAACTGTTGCCTGGGTCCTTCTGGATATTTAGAATGACTCTGGATAATATAGGAAAAGGTAGAAAAGAAAATTACAGAAAAACTCCTGTCCAAGGAAAAGAAAAATCATATCTTCCAGCCAGGCCTTCAAGGGCAGGGGCTAGAGCAGAATTTCACCAACTGATAGTTGAAAATAGAGGCAAAAATGTTTTTCAGGTGTTCACCACAGTAGGATCAAATTTTGGAAGACATATTGAAACAAATTCCATTAGTGAGGGTCTGTCCCAGTCCTGCTCAGCTTGTCTGCCACATAATTTTGCTCTGACACTATGTAAGTTGCCTGTAGAGCAAGTCTGTGCTGAAAAGCTATATACCAGGCTACCACAGCTTGTCTGTATAGAGGTTAAGAACTGTTTTCCCTTTGCTTGTTTATGTACCATATCACTGTGGTGTAGTTTGTAAACACTCGTTAAGTTCCCAGGGACCAGAAAGGAATGCAACAGTTCAGGAGATTTACAAGTTCCAATATTTCTTTTATTTCATAGGTTCATAGGTGAGCAATAGGCTAATGGCCCTGGAGCCTTTACAAGCCTAGCCCATAGGATTACCCTGGCATTGTCCCACCTGACCTTAGTTCCCAGTGCCTCTGTCGATCAGAGCCAGTGGAGTGATCCCCATAGTGAAGTTTCTATTTCCCATCCACTCATCAAGATTTCTCTTGAAGAGGGCCAGTGAGGTGCTCTGCTTGACATGTATGGGAAGTCTATTCCATAGCATGGGCAGTCTCTGTGTTATGAACCTGTCCCTCCAGCATGTTCTGTTGATTGTGGTAATGACGTTGAGGTCTCTGGAGGTGTGGTGTGGAGGGATTGGGATTTCTTTAGATGTAGCATTTCTAACAGAGCTGGGTCAGACATGGTTTTGTAAGTCAAGCAATGATCGTCTCTAAGTAGGAGATATGAGACAGAGAATAGTTGGAGTTGGACAAGTGTTTAAGGCCTAGGATCCTCTTTGTGAGTTACTTTTGCGGCCTCTCCAGTCGTTACAGGTGTCTAGTGAGGTGCATCCCAAATGGGGCATTGTACTTGATGATTGGCCTAATGAGGGAAGAGTAGAGGGAGACAATGACCTCTTTCTTCCTGGACGCAAAACCCTTAGTAATGAGATGTGCCACATAAAAGGACTTTCTGACCACAGTGGCAATCTGGTGGTCAAAAGAGAGGTTTCTGTCAACTTTTGTTCAAAGATCTCTTATAACTCCTTCTGTGTTCAGAGAGCTACCATCGATGTGGTAATTCATGGGAACTGAGTTTTTCCCAAAGGGCATGATGACACATTTTTTGGCAATGAGCTTAAGGCCATGGTTCTGACACCAGTTGTTGGTCTCAGTGAGGCCTTTCTGTAGGATTTCAACATCTCTTGGAGAGTTAATAATAGCTCCCAACTTGCAATTGTCAGCCAGAGACCCTTCGTGTTGGCCTGGAATTCAGAGAAGTAGATACTAAACTGGAGAAGACCCAAGATCAAACCCTATGGGACTCCACTCGTGACTGGTCGGCAGTCTGACTTGGAGTCAGCTACTTTCACACTGTGGGTTCTATCTGTGAGCCAGTTTGCAACCCACCTAGTGATATAAGGGTTGATGCCTAGCTTAGTGAGTTTTTCTATGATTCCTGAGTGGGGAATGGTATCAAAGGCCTTGGCCAGATCAAGGTAGGCTGTATGAACCACCTTGCTTTCATCCACACCTCTGGGGACTGACTCAAAGAAGTCAACCAAGTTGAGCAGGCACAATCTACCCTGCACAAAAATCAAACTGTGTGGGATCCAGAGTTTGGAGATTCCCTATATCCTTGTTTATTAGGTCCATGATGATGTGTTCCATAGCTTTGCATATCAGACTAATCAGGCTAATGCAGCGATAGTTCCCAGGGTCTGTAATCGCTCCTACTTTGTAGAGATGGATGACTGTAGCTGTGCACCATTCAGTAGGGACAAAGCCTGAGGTGAGGCTGTGATTGAACAGGGCACACAGGTGATGTACCAGTTCACTCTGTAGTTCATGTACAGCACAGCCAGGGATATTGTCAGATCCCATAGAAGCTGTATTCTTGGCCTTGGACAGTGCTGTTTTAACCTGTGCAGCAGTAATACTGGGTGGCTGTCAATCTACTGGTATTGTGATTGTCCCTCTGGAGGGGACGAGAGGGGTAAAGTTGGCACTGAATCTGTCGGCCAGTATATTAGCAATATCTGTTGGCACGGTATAGGAGGTACCATTGTGCAGTAGCTCATAGCAAATCTGGGCATTACTATGGAGATTCCTTACATAATTATAGAAGGCCTTGTGGTTGTCTTTACTATCTGCTACAATTCTGTTTTCATAGCTAGCTTTGAAGGATTTGATGAGGGATCTCAATTTTTTGTTGAGGCTGATAAGGGAATTCTTCCAGTCTTGGGACTTCACCTTATTCTGCATCAGTTTCCGACTCCTGTTGTAGAGTTTGTTTATGGCAGGGGACCACCAGATTGGCTTCCATTTTTTGGAGGAGAGTGCCTTGGTTCTATTGGGTATGGCGAGATCCATGCATTTATGTACGTGTTTGTACAGTGCATTGGTGTATGATTCGGCGGTCATGCAACTATTCTCCATTTGCTTGGGTGCCCTGAAGTTAGCCACCTCTGTTTTTAGCAGCCCAAAGTTAGCTTTGGAGAAGTTTTTCATGGTGGTTTCCTTTGCAGGGGGGGTGGGAAGGATGTGGATATCCAAGATGATTAGTTTGTGGTCGGATCTAACCAGGGAGGAGTTGACTATTGGTGTAGAGCAGCAGTCGCCCATGTTGGTAATGATCAGGTCAAGGATATTGCTACCTCTAGCGGGGGTAGGAATGAGCTAGTCCAGGGCATTGGAATTAATGAATTCCAGGAAACGTTGGGCAAGTGTATTGGTACATGAGTAGCTTTCCCAGTTAATGGAAGGATAGTTGAAGTCACCCAGTATGCGGGTGTTAGGTTGGACCCTAATATTCTCCAGGGGGCTTAGGAATGTGGAGTGTGAGTCTTGGAGCATGGTTGGGGACCTATAGCAAGCTACGACCTGAATTGTTGTCTTACCCAATGTTAGCTGCACCTGAAGTATCTCAGATGCATTATGTTGGGCTACCAGTCTGGAGGTGTATACATCCTTTATGAATATGGAAACACGCCTCCTTTAGAGCTTTGGTCCATGTCCTGGGGCTGAAAAGTGTGGAATGAGTTGTAGCCTGTCAGTGCAGGGGTGCTTTCTGCTGCCTTGAACCAGGTCTCTGTTACGGCACAAATGTCAATGTTCTCCATTTTAAGGAGGGCTTTGAGATTTGGTCTGTCTTTTCCAAAGACACTGTACTTTTGGGAGAGCTGGAATTTGAAATGTATGGAGTCTCCAGCTCTATTCACAAGCCTCACATACAGGAAACTGAAAAGTCAGGACATGTAGTAGATGTTGGGACCATACAAATGTACAGGCACCAATAGATTTTTTTTCATGTAGAGTGAAGCAAAAGGTAGAAAGAGAATCAAAGATGCCACGAGATTCAGAATCTTGAAGAATTTCCCAGCTGAGATAACAATCTAAGGAGAAAACTTGGGAATAGATCTAGATCCAGATCTACTTTTTCCTACAGTAGAAAAGCTCTTTGAACTGAAGTGTCCCAGAGACACACCAGGAAAAAAACATACTGTAAGAATTAATCACACAGCACATCTGTATATCCTTCTGGTATTCCAGTCTGTGTAGGAGATCCCTTACCCAAGTGAGAGATTACTGAGACCTTGAAAAACACTCTGTAAAGAAAGGTAAATAACACATATAAGGAAAAATATAAACACCTTGCAGTCCAAAGTAGGAAATCACAGGAGCTAGGCACTTTGAGGTAATGCACAGAAATTGATAATGTGATCCAGAAACTGAAAACCTACACAGACTTCTGAAATTTGAATCTCAGAATGTGATAATATGCATCTTTTAAAATTAAAATAAAAAATGAGGGATAACAAAATAAGAGATAACATTTGGAACTTTGAATCAGAAGCATAGATAAATAAAACCCTTCTCCTAAAAGAGGAGTAGGGAGTCCATTTAATACCCCCTAAGACAGACAATGCTTCATGGCAGGAGGGAAAATAAGAGAATAGTTAATTAAGTCTGCCAATTCAAGGAATTCCTGTAAAAAAGGGGAGGAGACACTCCCAGTGCCATAAGTAAATTTAATGAATTTAGGGTTTGCCAGGGTGGGAAGGGGAAATGTCTACAGACTGTATTTTTTGGAAATGTCTTGCCATAGCTTTTTAAACATTAGCATAAGAGTACGTTGCTGGGTCAGTTTTATTTGTCTTTAAATGAAGGCAGTAGGGGAAGCATTAAACGCTTTGGCCAAATTGGAGAAGGAAGACTGAAAAACTGAGAGAGCCCATGAATAAGCATACCTCTCTCATCATGCCTAATAAGGACTTCTGCAGCAAATGGTCCAAAACGAACGCTCTATTCAACAGAAACTTCAAAATGTAATTCTGACATCATTTGGGAGGTTTTGAGATTGCAGACAGGCACATCTCCTCATAAAGGCTTCAGTGGCCACAGATAAGTGGCAGCAGCAGAATCATAAGCAGCGACAAAGTTAAATAAAGCAGATTTCTTCTCATAAGAGGAAATGGATGCCAAAAGTATTCCTCATTCTCTTACAAGAGGCAAGCAAAAACTTTGATATATGAGCCTGAAATCTGAAAAATGCTAAACTGTTTTGGAAATCTTTCAGAAGTCTTTGAAACCTTGTATAAAGGAGGGGGATTAGTATTAACCAAATGTTAAACAGCAACTCCAATCACTAAAGCAAAAACTGCTGGATCTGATGTGGGACAGTGTACAAATCTCAAAAACTTCTGGAAATTTATGGACTCTGTCTGCTTTCTTGGGGACAGCAGGCTAACTTGTCAGATAAATTATAGGCTGTGACAAAAAGTCCTCCAAAACAAAAGAGCAGGAAGAAAGGGAATATGGAAATTACAGTAGTAATACAACATCATACTTTTTGAGGGACTGAGAAACATCGCTGTCCCACAGTAACAAGTGATTCATTCTGAAATTTGTTTAAGAGAAAGAGATTCCTTCAAAGGGAATGGCAGAAGCCACACTGTCCCCAGCAAAACAAAACCTGTCATTTCACATTCATTTTGAGGTTCAAGCTCTTGAATTTCTTTAGAAAATGAAGAATATCTTTATCTTTTACCAGAAGCAGCCATACAGGAAGGGTCCATATCCCAAGATACGTCATTCTTTAATGCCCCTAAAGTTCATATGAGGCCATATAATAGACCGATATCCCTTTAGTTTTAGAATTATTAATTTTATAGCCTGCCAGTCTTCCACAGTAATTTAATACTTTAAATAGTCTTAGTATCTCTTGTTCAACATAGGAAGCTAAAAACAACATGGCAAAAAGATTTATTCAGTAATAAGAATAAAAATAAAAATAAATTTTTTTTAAATTTAAGAATTTAAAATTTAAGAGGGATGCTAAAAACAACATGGCAAAAATGTTTATTCAAGTAATAAGAATAAAAATGTAAATTTAAGAGAGATGCTAAAAATAACACAGCAAAAGGGTTTATTCAATTTTTAGCTTCCTGTGTTGGATTGTAGCTCTTTGAGCTTTCCTTTCCTGTTTAATTGCTTTGTCTACTTAGTATCTCTTGTTCTGATTGATCTATATATATATATATATATATATATATATATATATATATATATATATATATATATATATATATATATATATATATATATATATACACACACACACACACACACACACACACACACACACACACACACATATATATATATACACACACACACACACACATATATATATATATATATATATATATGATATCATCAGTGAATAGCAAAATATTCACCTTCACACCCTGCCATTCTTATCCTTTCAAGTTTGATTTTCTAATTTCCATGGCTAATGTTCTAGATACACAGCAAATAACAGCATGGAGAGCAGGAATCCCTACCTTGTTACCCTGGATAGCTCTATCACTCCTGTCAAACCATTATCATATTTAATTCTTGCTCTGGCATCCCTATACAACCAAATACTTAGATCTATCAAATCCCTTGGAAACTTAAATTCCTCAGGGTTTTGATTAAAAATTTCCAGCTAATCATATCAAAAGTATTTTTCATATCCAACCCCAGTAGGGCCGGTGATTTCTCAGATCATTCAACAATATGTTGTATCAGCAATGTTTTCATTACATTATCAGAGATCTAACTCCCCTCTATAAGCCCACATTTATTACAACTTACTATTTTACTCACCACAACCACAATATTCTAATATTGTCATGGGGATCTTATAGTTATGGTTTAAAACCAGTATAGGCTGATAGAAGCCTGGGTACATTCTGTTTCTGCCTTCCTTCTGCACTAAGACTAATACTGCCTCCTTCCATGACTTCAGCACCTCCCCTCCTTTCAGAATGTGTTAAATTGCTTCAGCTATGCCCCTCCCATGCCCTTTTAATCTCTTTTGCAAGCTTCAGTTGATATCCAATCTAATGCCAGTGTTTTCCCTAATTTAAGAAGTTGTATAACTTGCCTAAGCTTATCTTCCTAAATGACACAAGGATTTGCCTGTCTTCTACTGTCAATTTAGCTAACTTCACCTGTCTTCAGTATTAAACTCCTCTTCATTTATACCCTCCTCATCTTTTTTCCTGTATAGCCCTCCATTATAGGTTCCTACTATTTTCGGTATAGTCTCTAGATCACTTTCCAGTCTTCCTGTGCCAAGATTCATTAACTTTGTTATACTAAATGTTGTCTTTTGCTGTCTAAGCCTAAGTGCAAAATGTCTGTGTTCTTAGGGTTTATTTATTTATTTATTTATTTATTTATTGACATTTGTTAACCGGGTTTGTCCAACTGGGCTTGTGGCCCATTTTCAGTGGAGACACAAGGAGAAAAGCTCCAGTAGTACATTTTAAACAAGTACAATTTTAAACAATATTGATATAATAGCAGTTATAGCAAAAATATTCACATATGTTGGGTTACATGCATAAAGTTAAAGTTGCATTAAAAAGAAGCTAAGTAACACTTTTACATTGATATAGTTCAATAGGTCAACAATAAAAATGTTTTGTTTGTATAAAATTATGCAAATGCATAGTGGACACATTGGAGAGAGAGGTGTAATGAGGTACTAAGTATGGTCCTTTTGAGGGTACATAATGGGAAGGAAGACTAGGTAGGGTCATGGCAAGGGCAGGTTCTGGAATTGAGAACATAAGTTTTTAGTTAATTTTTAAAGAGTGAGGTGTGGGAGATTGAACGTAAGTCAAGGGGAAGTTTGTTCCAAGCATGGGCAAGGGAGTGTTTGTAGACTAGTTTGCCTACTGACCTTTTTGGGTGGTAGATATCAAGTAATTGTTGGTTAGAAGTACGGAGGGTCCAGGATGGGATGTAGATGGAGATTAAGGAAGACAGAGATGGACAGAAGAAGGGTTTATAAAGAATAGAGTATAGCATATGAAATTGATAAGATAGCAGAAACTGGGGAAGTTCAAGCCATTGAAGAGAGTTTAAAGAAATGCAGTGGTGTGAGTTGTATGGGGAGTTAGTAATGAACCTGGCTATTTTATGGTAAGTCTGTTGGAGTTTGTTTAGAGTGGAGGCCTGGATATTGGAAAGAATTGGGGTGGCGTATAAGAGGGAGGGGAGGAGGAGTGCCTGGCCCAGGGTAAGTCTAGATTCAGGGGTTAGGAAGTTTTTGTTCCAATATAGCAGACCTAGTTTCTGGTTTGACTAAGTTACATAAAAATAGCACTTTTGAGGTTGCTGCTCAACTTTAATTTATCTTATCCAGATATTCTGTCATCTGCTGTTTCACTACTTTTATTTGGTCCTTTTTCTTGATCTGTATCTCCTTAATCTTCTATTATCTATATCAGCTCTTAGGTGCTGAATGTGTGTGCTATCCTTCTGATATATGTGTCTCTTGGCAAGCCATATTTTCTGTAACCTCTCCCATACTATTACTTTGATTCTCCCCTTCTATCTCCACTTTTTAAGTTCCTGTTCTTTTGCTTCCTGGTAAGTTTTGATATTATTCTTTATCAATTGATTTACCCAGTTTCTAAGCTCTGCCTTCTCCAAAAAATAAGATGACAGTGCCTCTTCCTGTAAGATGATTGTGGAGGCTCACACCTTATTTCTAATGGGGCATGACCAGAAATGGCTATGGGGTGGAGAGCCAGCTGTTACACTCTCTAGAGGTGTTCCCTTTTATGTAGCATCTATTTAGTCTTGGCCAGTATATTCAGCCTTAATATTCATTCTTGATTTCTATCCACTAGCCCAAACATCTAAAGATGATTCTTTAAAAATGTTTTCTTCTCCTCGTATATTCCAGATTCTCACTCCTCCATCATATCCTCGCCCCCAGTAATGACATTGCTTTCATACTCCAGCTACTATAAACATTCCCTGCTAAAGTGTTAGCAATCTTCCCAGGACGTCTTGCAGATCTTGTCAAAATGTCTTCAGAAGGATACAAATAAATGCCAAAGTCATCAGTCATGCCTGTAACTGAAATAAACCTCCCTTCTCAGCCTTTCAACTCTTCTGCTAGAAAATTGCTTTCTTTCTTCCTTAGTATTATTACCACCCCTTTCCTTTTGCTTTGTACTCTCGGGTAATATCCTTCTCTCCCAGATTCTTTACTAAATGTCTGGCATTCAGTTTCATTTAAATATGTCTCCTGTAACATAGCTACCTGCACCCCTCTCTTATTTATGCAAATGTTTATGTCTTTTTATTTTACCTACTAATCCATTTACATTCCACACAATCATATCCATGTTTCCATTATGTTGTTATATAGTCCTTTTTTATCGTCAATATCTTAATTTGCTTTTGTCTCCCCCTGATCATGATTCCTGCTACTTTAAGCCATTTGACTGCCTTTTCACATTTCCCTTTCTTTTCAGTCTTTCTCTCCTTATTATTCCTATTTTCCAGAATGGTCTGGAATAATTTATATACTCTTTATCCCACCTAGCCCAGCCATGTACATAAGTAGACAAAACTGTTTACTTTCCAGATACAGAGCATCTTCTCATATAGTGCTTTTGGTAAACTGTACTACCCTGTCCCAATACACTTTGGCTCCACTCTGGCCTTTGTGACCTTCTTGCTCTGTTTTTCACCTTACTCCTCTTAGTGTCTATTATTCTTATGACTGCCCTTCTGTTTCCATCTTTACCCCTCTTCACTGTTTCTTATCAAGGGCCTTAGTCAATCAGGTATAGACCCCACCCTATATATATATATATATATATATATATATATATATATATATATATATCCTGGAGGGGAGTATCAGTCCAACTGCTTATGCAGTTTTTAATGAAACTCACAGAGTCTTTCCCTCAGCCTGTTCTTGTCCCATAAAGCACAAACTTCTAGCTTGATGAGCTTGACTGGAATTTCCTCCACTCCTACTTCTTGATCAATAACTCTCCATTTAATATGAGCTTCCCTCTCCTGGAGATCACCAATCAAGTCCATCTGGGTAGCAGTAGTTTTCAATTTCCAGCATTTTATTCTTATTATTTACAATAAAGCCTGTCACTGTGCTACTCAATTTGAATATATCAGCACATATTATATCCATTTTGTCCTCTAATGTTACAGATGTATTATTAAATGATGGCTCCAATTCTGCCATCTTGCCACATACTGTCTATAGTATAGTCTGGAAGTTCATTTGGGTCATCAATCTCTTCTTGTCTTTGAGTTTTCTACTTGTTGTCTTTTACTAGATGACATAAATTTATAGCCTCTCAACATATCATATTTGTATATAAATATACAGAATCTTAAAACTTTCTGAGGTCGGCAAGCATGGAGCTTTGCAAAGTGTGATCAATCAATAATCAGTACACTGTCATTCTGTCTTACATGGAGTCTCCCTTGATGTCTGTAACTTTGATCTCTTTCTCGCATCCATCAGCGACTGTTAAGGTGAAAGTTCTAGGTATTGCGGGTGCCTTCCTATACTGGAGGAAAACCTGACAGCAGTCTTGTCTGGAACTAGCAATATACTTTTTCATATTATTTTACAATATCTCAGTAACGTCTTAATCTGTCTTAAGACCGCTTATACCTCGGTTTGGATAAAAAATGCCAAAATTAACTAACCTGGGAAAATGTACAAAATTATTTAGTAGCAAACTGTAGATCATTATCGAAGATGATGACATAAGGGATATAATGATGAGAAATACCCAAAAATTTCATCACTGTGATGACAGATTGGGAAGATTCATCTGTCAGTGTGATGGCCTCAGGATACTTTAAGTAGCAGTCAACAAAGATGGGATACTAACTGTATTAAACTGAAACAAATAAGCAGCTAAAGAATAAAAACAGACTAGCATGAAATCTTAGTGTAAAATATAAAAAATATAATGAAACCTTAGTGTAAAATATAAAAATATAATAAAAAATCAAACAAAAATGGTGTAGCACTGTCAACTATTCACAATTGCAACAAATTTTAGTATCTTGGATTTGATACTTTTGTCAGCGGCTATTTTATCATCTGTCAAATTTCATGAGGAGTTACAGTGTTGCTAGTGTTGCTCTTGTGAAACATGTAACACATTTCACAGTTTGCTTACCATAAATTATTTTTGGTGAGACATTGCCAGAACATAATGTCACATGTCATTTGAAAGTGGAAAATTGTGCATCATTAATCCCTTTCAACATATGTGTACATAGTTGGATTGGCAAAATCACTCTACTGTATTTCAACTTAAGTCCTTGTGACTCAAATTTTATCACAAAAAGTGTAACAGGCTTACTTGGTAGCAGAACTTTTCTCTTATATCTGGCCATTCTGTCAATGTCATATTTTGAGTATTTGCAGTTCTAACTCATTTTCAGCATGATAAGTAAAGTCACAAATTAAATTATCAAGTTCACACTGTAAATAATTTAGCATATTGTTTAAAATATCAAATTAAACAGCTGAACTCAAGCTTTTGTTTACAGTCTTTATTCCTGCATCATGGTATACTGTGCTATTGCTTCTGCAGTGTAACAGATTCTAATTAATACTTCTGCAAATTAGCCAGTCATGTGCTTCATGATCAGTAAATCATGGACACTATGAACACATTAATCACTGACACTGCAACTGTGTGAAACATCTTGACAAACTACTAGTGCATCTTCACATTGTAAATTCTCATCATGCCTCATTCACAAGCAGATTTTCCCCAATATACCGGGTTCCAGTAAAGCTACAAAATGAAACAATAACATATGCCATCTATTTTTATACACATAACAGCTCAAAGTGACCAAATAGTTATGGTTTATGACCAGAGTAAGTCAGTGACAAAAACGCTTGGTTTGTACAAGCATCTAAAATCCAAATATCTGACTGCACTTTCTGTAATACTATTGCTTTTTGTTTTGGTATCTAACTTAAATTAAAGAAAAGTTCAATTTATAGAAAGTTTTCCAGTCCAGTGACTTTTATACTGGGAACATTGATGCTTTTCTGTGCCACACAAGAAATAGTGGTACTGTCTCAACACACATGTACACGCATATAAACTGCATTTGCAAACATATTTTCTTCCTGACATTGATCATAGAAATTTATTCAAGTTTTATTTGCATTAATCACTTGCAGAACATACTTACTAGCCTTTTCATGACTTGCATTCCTGAGAAAAACAATTACTTTTCCAGTTCATAACTTTCATTCCTGAGAAAAACAAATCATTTCCAGCTGTCTTTTCCGGATGTGGCTTCTTAACTTGCTGATAGCTACAGTTTGACAAAATGGCTACTGCTGAGCTGAATGTATATCATTTTTAACTGTTTCATCAGACTCATGTATAACAATAACTTATTTTTCTGCCATACTGTTTGAATCATTTCTCATTATATATTTTGCCTTTACAGTATTGTTCTGTCTAGTACCAACAGACTTTAGCTTCATTTTAATTTCACACACATCTAAATCTCCCCCGGACTCTTTCATCCAAATAATGGTTGCATTTTCTGATCTACATACATTTGCATCTTTCTTTTTTTTTTTTTCTCAAATTTTTTTTATTTTTCAAATACATTTGAATGAATTTTATAGTATTTATACATAACATCTTAAATAACTATGTACACTATTTACATTAGCCTGACACTATAACAGATCTTAATGCATACAGTTACTTTATAAGTATGTCCAATCCATTATCAGAGTGTCTGATCAATTATTGTATAGTGTCAATCAGCGATAAGACTTTTCCCCAAGGGTTGTTGATAAATGGCTTTGGGTAAATTCTTAGTTCTTTAATTTTAATTTCCAATAATGCTGTGGTTTTCAGTAGGCTGTAGAAGTCTTCCAAATTTGGTATTGTGTTTGTATTCCATGTTCTTGTTATACACATCCTTGAAATTGCAAGTATAGTCCATACTAGATGCATGCTTGACCTATTCAAACGAGGACCTTCATTTACATTTAATAATACAAGAGCTTTAGTTAAATAAAATGATTCATTAAATACAGCTTGCAGAAAGTTAATAATACCATTCCAAAATGGCTTAATTTTAACATAAGTAATGCAAAACACCACACCCTGCACATACGACTTGCACGGCCAAACCAAATACGAAAACACACCAAAGGCCAGCAATTACAATTCCAAGTTGTTTATTATTGAAAAAAAGGTGCTAGTAAATGCACCGATATCGATTCTGTTGTCCTCATACTAGTTTCGGCATACGCCTTCTTCAGTGAGGGTAAATTAAATAAAACAGTTCACCAGTTAGTCGTAGATGCATATATATGGTCCCTTGACCAATAGAAATAAAGGTATGTTCCATACCAATACATAATACATGAAGATGTAAGGAGGCTATAGAGGTAAAGGACTAGAAAAATGTAAATATATGCATTTCCTATGTTACATTGCCATAGCTATTAGAAGATAACAATATGGATAATACTTGGGAAAATTGTTCATACAACATGCATAGATATCTTATTATATAGCCATTATGTATAAAAATACAAAACCATATCTATTGCAAGGCAACAAACTAAAATCATACAACCCAAATCAACTGTCTCCTATGAAGTGGATAGAGCTGATGTAACCTAGGTGAGAGGTATATAATTCATCACCTAATAAACATAAGAGAGGCAAAACATATCAGATGTCAACATATAAATACACTCAAAAACATATCAAAAGATTCCATCATAAATAGGATCTCAAAAGTATAAAACACAGTGCAGTGTGAATGATCCAGCATGTAGGGTAAGTATCATATACATGTAGCATCCACAAATCTAGTCTTCAGCATAATAATGACAGAAGAACAGTCATAAAAAGTATGTCCATCTTGCAAAATGTGACTATACCCAAATCAAATATTAAATATGCAGATGCTAAGTACTCAATGCCAATTATGGAATATACTTATCCTAAGTCTATGGACAATAAATCTTCAATATATTGTGTGAAACTGTGTATCATAAATGGTCATTTAGACCTGGCGGAAATAATGCTCCAAGGTGGATGATCCAGTATTTCTCCTTATGAGTATCATCTTTTATCTGATAGTTTGAGGTCTGATACATTGATGGTTGCTCTGGATATAAAAAATCTATTCACCAGTATTCCCAATGAATTTGGGATAGATGCAGTTAGGGATTGCTTGGTTGAATTGAGTGGACTAGATAATACGGATCAGTTGACTATTTGTAGTCTTCTAGATCTAATCTTGAATAACAACGTCTTCTTGTTTCAAGATAGGATGTTCAGGCAAACATGGGGGGTGGCCATGGGCACCCCCTGTGCCAATGCCTATGCCAATTTGGCGGTTTATATATGGGAAAAGACGTTTATTTTTAATGACGTAAGATTTAGAGCTAACGTCATTTTATATAGACGTTTTGTTGACGATATCCTCCTTTTTTGGAATGGAGGTATCGAATCCTTGAATGAGTTTATAGAATATATGAGTTCAACCACAACTTTTCTGAGCTTTACCTATGAGCACTCCTTTACGGAAGTGAATTATCTTGACATTACTATCTATAAGAATGCACTGTGTGAGATTACTACCTCCTTATTCAGGAAATCATGTTGGAGGAATGGCATACTCCATTATGGGAGTATGCATCCTAGATATATCTTCCCCAATGTTGTTAGAAATCAATTGACAAGGATAGAGAGACTCTGTGATATTGATAGTGTTAAAGAATGTCTCTTGGACTTCCAGGTTAAGTGCTTTTTGGACAGGGGTTATCCCCCTGAGTTGGTATTAGGTTATAGGCATGAAACTAACCTGAATGATGAAGGGCTTCAAAAAAGTGGGGCTTTGAGTAGATGTACAGGACATATTACTAGATCGAAAGTTAGATGTCAGGTTTATTTTGATATCAAGTATACAAATGACATAGGATATATTAGGGACATTGTCTTTAGTAACTGGAAGTTACTTACTATGGACAGTGAGCTGTTGAAAATTGTAGGGGAGAGACCTAATTTTAGATACAATAACTGTTTTAATCTAAAGAGATTATTGTGTAGGGAGAATGTTGAGATTGAGCCATTGGACATCAGAGCAAGGTTTAAGCAGGGAACCTTCCCTTGTAGGAAATGCTCTACCTGTAAATTTATTTCAACTGAGTGGAAGTTTGAACGTGCTGAGCTAGGCTTATTATTTGAACCCAACTTATATGCAACATGTGATACAGCGAATGTTGTATATTTAGCTGACTGTGACAGCTGTGAGGCATACTATGTGGGAATGACCACACGCAGACTCAAAGATCGAGTCTATAACCATGTCTATGATATAAGAAAAGCTAATATTAATAATGCCTTGGCTAAACACTGTCAAATGTATCCGAATCATGGATTCAGGTTTAGGGTATTACAGATACAACATTTGAATAGAAGGGAAGGAGATTCCCTAGGGGCCATTGAACTAAGTGAGCTGAAGTGGATTCTTAAACTTAGAGCCCATAGAGCACCAGGGCTAAATTCAGCTGTTAATATCAGGCCCGCACTGCTATAACCTATTGTTCTCTCTCCCTCTTATTTTTTCTTTCTCCTGTTTATTCTTCTACATCTCCTTTTACTTTTTCTTTTCCTTCTCTTTTCCTTCCTGTGTATATATCCCTTCTTTCCTTTTCCCTTCATCATATACTGACAGTGAGGGTGGAACAACCACCAACTCACCATTAAAGAAGACAACTAATCCTCACTTCCCTTTAGAAGTGGTAGAAAACCCAGAGGGGGGAGGAAACACGTCAATAGAAATAGGAACAGACTCAATGCCAGGACTGATACAATCATTACTGAAACAATGACAACACCATTTGAAAATGTTCTTAACTTGTCGGATTTTGTACTAACTGATCAACAGCATAACATTCTTAATAAAGGATTGGGTTTTGTTCCCAGTTTCTTCTCTGATCATTACCTTATCTCTATGGATGTGATGGACTATTGTCATAGACTTAACCTCAAGATATTTTTTTCTGAACGGGATAATCAAATTTCTCAAAGATCTTCTGAGTTCACTTTTCATAAATCCACTTTTCAACCGCCCATGAATAAAAACGTGGGTATTTTTCAACAAGCCGTACTCAAAGATCTTCATTTTCCCCATTTGGAATGTAATATTGCCCCTGATAACATTACCCCTGAAGAGAAACAGGCACTATCCGAACTTAGATCCAATCACAATATTGTTATACTCCAAGCTGATAAAGGAGGAGCTGTGGTAATTCAAAATATGAATTACTATGTTCAGGAAGGCCTTAGACAACTATCTGATTCTAAATGTTATATGCATATGGGGGTGGACCCAACCAAAAAATTCAAACAGGAAATAGATATGTTCCTTAATGATGCATTGGATGAGGGAATAATTACTAAGAAGACATTCCAACATCTTCAGGTTAAGGATCCATCAAAGCAAATTTTATATTTGCTGCCAAAGATACACAAATCTATTACACATCCTCCAGGGAGGCCTATTGTGTCTGGTCATGGTTCATTGACTGAACCATTATCTGTATTTTTAACACAATATTTAAAACCACTTTTGATACAGGTCAGAGCCAGGATACAGGATACAACCCAATTTCTTAAAATTATTGAGGACACCCAATTGGAGCCTGAATGGCTAATGTGCACTTTGGACGTGAAATCCCTTTATACTAGCATACCACATTGGGCTGGGCTTCAGGCTTTGGAATTCTGGCTAAACAAAGCTGAACTTTATCCACCTGGATTTAATACATTGCTTATATGCATGTCTGAACATGTCCTCAACAAAAATGTATTTTATTTCCAAGGAGATTGCTATTGGCAACTTAGAGGTACTGCCATGGGTGCCTCTTTTGCCCCAATATATGCCGATCTTTTTATGGCATACCTGGAAGAGTGCCTTATTTACAATCCCTTACATAACATCTATCTAGCTGAAATGGACATCTGGAGGAGATACCTAGATGATTGCTGGATGGTGTGGCGTGCGGATGCTACCTATCTTACTGAATTTGTGGAATATTTAAATAACAACATATGGGGTATTGAATTTTCTATTACATCTCATAAGCACCAAATTGATTTTTTGGATGTCACAGTATATCGGAACAGCGACCATACCCTCAGCACCAAAATCCATAGAAAATACCCACAGTTCAACTCTTTACTTCATGCTTCTAGTATGCACCCGCGCCACACCATCCGCAACATCCCTAAATCTCAATATTTGAGAATGAAACGTATCAACTCCTCAACTGCCGACTATGAGACAGCTAAGAAAGATTTGAGGATCAGGTTTTTGGACAGGGGATATTCTTGCTTTGATATTGAATCAGCCAGGGTCTGGACCGATAATCAGGATAGAAATTCACTGTTACAATATAAAGATAGGGGTTATCGTCCACAGGATGACAATATCAGATTCATTACTACTTTTGGCAGGAATCATCAGCTTGTCAGGGCAGTCCTTAATAATAATTGGAACATTCTGTTAGCCAATGATCATCTCTGACAAATTTTGGGAAACCAATGCTCTATCTCTTACAGGAGAGGCAAAACTTTGGGTACACTGTTTTCACACTATAAACATCAGGAGAGTGGTGGTGCTAAATACAAACAGCTTACGATCACAGGGGATGAACTTTTGAGAACCTTCCCTTGTGGTCATTGCACCTCATGTAGTCAAGTGAATAAGCTCAAACAATTCACTAGTGCCAACACCAGTAAGGTGTATGATGTTAGAACATTTGGTAATTGCTCATCCAGTTGGGTCATTTATTTGGCCAAGTGTCAATGTAATGCCTTTTATGTGGGCAAAACTTCCCGTTCCTTAAGAATCAGGATAGGGGAACATCGTAGTGATATCCGCAATAGAAAACTGACCAATGCTCTATATCAACATTCTGTTAAACATCAAACTGCCAAATTCATGTTTACTATTATTGATAAAATCATGGGTAATAGACACAACCAACAAGGTTGGCAAAGCATACTTAGTCATAAGGAGAAATACTGGATCATCCACCTTGGAGCATTATTTCCGCCAGGTCTAAATGACCATTTATGATACACAGTTTCACACAATATATTGAAGATTTATTGTCCATAGACTTAGGATAAGTATATTCCATAATTGGCATTGAGTACTTAGCAGCATCTGCATATTTAATATTTGATTTGGGTATAGTCACATTTTGCAAGATGGACATACTTTTTATGACTGTTCTTCTGTCATTATTATGCCGAAGACTAGATTTGTGGATGCTACATGTATATGATACTTACCCTACATGCTGGATCATTCACACTGCACTGTGTTTTATACTTTTGAGATCCTATTTACGATGGAATCTTTTGATATGTTTTTGAGTGTATTTATATGTTGACATCTGATATGTTTTGCCTCTCTTATGTTTATTAGGTGATGAATTATATACCTCTCACCTAGGTTACATCAGCTCTATCCATTTCATAGGAGACAGTTGATTTGGGTTGTATGATTTTAGTTTGTTGCCTTGCAATAGATATGGTTTTGTATTTTTATACATAATGGCTATATAATAAGATATCTATGCATGTTGTATGAACAATTTTCCCAAGTATTATCCATATTGTTATCTTCTAATAGCTATGGCAATGTAACATAGGAAATGCATATATTTACATTTTTCTAGTCCTTTACCTCTATAGCCTCCTTACATCTTCATGTATTATGTATTGGTATGGAACATACCTTTATTTCTATTGGTCAAGGGACCATATATATGCATCTACGACTAACTGGTGAACTGTTTTATTTAATTTACCCTGACTGAAGAAGGCGTATGTCGAAACTAGTATGAGGACAATAGAATCGATATCGGTGCATTTACTAGCACCTTTTTTTCAATAATAAACTACTTGGAATTGTAATTGCTGGCCTTTGGTGTGTTTTCGTTTTTTAATTTTAACACAGTCAAAGAAAATGTGGTTCCAATCTGCATTGTGTACTTGTTCACATCTTCAACATATTCCTTTTATGGAAGAACTAATTTTACTGATTCTATCTCGGGTTAAGGATGCACTGTGCAAGCATTTCCAATTAAAAACTTTCCAGTATTATATAAAGGATGTATATATTTTATCAATAATAGGATATTAGTTTTAATATATTCAGTTATCTGTATTGAGTGTCCTTTTGTTATATATTTCCAATATGAGGCTTTGGGTGTTGTTTTATAGTTTATCAATATTTTGGAAATTTTTGAAATACTGTTTCCCATGTCAGAGTCATTATATATGATTTCATATATGTATTTCGTAAATTTAGGTATCTCTTTAAATGAAGAATTGTTAATTATTATACTTAAATCTTGCAAATATGACAGAATACTCTGTAAAGTTAGCCAGTCCTGTTGTGGAATTTTGTATGTTGTTTTTATTACTTGCATATCTAAAACTTTTAGTTCTTTGATACATTGGAGCCAACAAACAAATCCTTTCTGTTCCCAAGAATTAATCTTCTTTTTCTTCTTCTTCTTCTGGCTTTTCCCGGTTAGGGGTCGCCACAGCAAATCACCTGTCTGCTCATGATTGGCAGTGAAGTTTTACAGTGTCGAGTTGCCAGCCCAGCACCCAACCTTCCACAGAAGGCACACACACACACTCACACCTAGGGCCAATTTAGAGTGTCCATTCCACCTGCAGCATGTCTTGGGGATGAAACCGGAGCACCCGGAGGAAACCCACGTGACCACAGGGAGGACATGCAGACTCCGCACAGAAGGTACCCCAGCCGAGGATTGAACCGGAGAACCTCTTGCTGTAAGGCGACAATGCTAACCACTGCACCACCATGGCCGCCCTGTTCCCAAGAATTAATAATTTCTCTATATATTTTATGTGGAAAGTTCTTTGTGACTATAAATGGTGTTAAAAGATCATACCAGATTTTTAATCTATATCTGCATTAATAATGTTCCTAAATGAGTCAATGTAATAATTAATCATATAAGTTTTAGTGGGTTTAGTTATGTTATATTGCATACTAATACATGATATGTGCCATGGCAAATTGTTTTTATCTATTTGAATTTTTTTTGTACATCAAATTCATTTATTGATATAAAAGTTAGCAATTCTTTCCAATTTGCAGAGTAATTTGGACTTATTCAATCTGAGGTTGTTTTAGATATTGATGCTTTTATATATGTTTCTATATAGGGTCATAGGTTCATAGGTAGGTACTAGGCTATCTGCCTGAGGGCATTTATAAGCCTAGCCAGAGTGTGTCGCTTTTGCTGCCCCATTGATTAATTAACTGATACTCTGTCAAGCAGAGCCACTAAAGCGATCCCAAGGGTGTATTTTCTGTTACGCATCCACTCGTCAAGGTTTCTCTTGAAGAGTGTTAGTGAGGGGCTCCAGTGGAGGCTGGTGACTTCAAATCAAAGGGGGGCTGCAGGAGATAGCTGAATGGGTGGGGTCAATGGGAAGGGGTGTGGCCAACCAGAATGGGGAGGAGCTATGTCAAAACCACAAAAACTGTAACTTTAATTAAATACGCTGTCCTGGGTGCCAAACCATCATTATGAAAGTCCAATCAAGACAAAATGAAGTATAGAAGAAAAAATATTTCAATGCATTGGCTGCATGACAGCTTACTTAATATCTAGATGGAAGCAAAAAGGTTGTGAGGCATGAAAACATAAATTACTTTTTGAATACATTACTGGAATGCCAGTCAAAATCAAGTATAAGAAAAACAAGCAGCACTCATCTCAAACCACTTCTCCTTGCACTGCACTTCTAATTATAATTTATATTCAGCTTTATTAAAGTACCAAGTAACATGCTGAAAGTAGCAATCTCTGTGATACCCCCACTTGTAAAAATGTTTCTTATCCAAAAAAGACTTGCTGCCTGACAACTATCTACTTGTTTCATGGGGAAAACATGATCAAAGTAAAAATGAAAAGCAAACAAGAAACAAGCTCAAGATACATTGCTTAAAGGATTACTGTACAGGTAATGGACCACACATGATAGACTGGCATTCTGTTTGGTTTACAGGTAAAGCCTGCAAAGATGACTGCAAGACTCCAACAAATGTAATGAGCTTCTTAAAATAATGTAATCCTGTCCTTTATTACAAATACTGTCATGCATTTCAATACCCAAGGCTTATACATTATCTAGTTATGTAAGTATTCTCTGCATGGCAACAGCAGAAAGGCTTTCAGTGTTGGCAATTCTTTAACAGTATGCTTATTAAAGCTTACTTGCATCTTACAATCTCAGACAAGCTTACCTGATGGTAATTAAAGCATTTCTACTTAAACACAGAGCAACAGGCACTTTCTGGTAATAATAAGCATAAATCAACAGTATAAAAATATGACAGAAACCAGAACATTCTGCAAAATCAAGAACAGACTAAAAGTAGCACTTGTGTCTACCTTGGATGGGGGATACTCTGCACATTTACACTGCATAACTGCTCCTTGCCTTGCTTGGACACATCCAGAGTCACTACATGGGGGAGTGGGGTGCAACAAGTAAGTCACAATTTGAAATGTCTCTGGCTGACTGTAATGGCCCTGACACATTTGTCATACCTCTCAACCTCAGAACAAGAAATATGGACAGAGCCATATGTAGAAGTGGGACAAAGACCCAAAAATAAGGACAATTTTTAAATATTGCTCTTATAAACTTAGAAAGATAATAGAATAGTAGGTCTTGCATTAGCATGAATTTTCTGAAAGGTATGAAATCAGAAACTCAAATGTCTGTCATTATTTTCTAACTTCTGTCTTTAATGATTTGCCACTAATTTGTCAAAAAAAACACAATTTTATGAAAAATGGACCAAAAATGTGATGCAAAAATATAAAATAGCCACACAATACAACTGGGAACCTGTCAAAGAAGGGACACTTTTTTAATATTAGTACTGCTAACTTAAGCAGCTGACAAAAAAAAAAGAATTTACATGCATTTCTGAAATAAAAGTAATCTATAACTCTGATTATTACAGTTATTTCTTAATTGTAAGCTCTCCACGTTTTCTTCCAAAATTGCCATTTTGCAGCGGGATTATTAGGGGAAGAGCAACATTTTGAGCCAAAATCAGGGACAGTTGAGAGGTTTGGATATGCCTAATTCTATAAAGCAATTTATTTGCATGTACCTCTCAACCTGTTAATGCAGGAAATCTGGACAAGGCCAAATATACTTTGGGAACATATAAACAGTACTATAAATTGTTGTATAAACTGAGAGAATTGATAAAATAACAGGTCTTGCTTTAGCATGCATTTTTCTGAAGGTTATGAAGTCTGAAACTCAGTGTCTGTCATTATTTAGTGACTTAATTCCTAAATTATTTGCCAGAAAACCACACATTTTATGAGGAACAAACCAAAAATAAGAAACAAAAATCTATTCATTCTGTGAAAATCTGGACAGTTGAGAGGTATAGTTCAGCCGGGGCTGTCTGAGTTTACTGCCCTTTCCCCTCACAAAATCATGATCGGATGGAGCCTCCCCCCTGCAGCCATTCCAATGAACCATTACTTGGCTATTTCACCTCATTTACCATAAACACTAATGTGCATACTGCTTTACTTCTACGATGATTTGGACTTCATTTGAAAGTTTTATTTTGCATTTTACAGCACAAACATTAAGACATCTGCTAAATAAAGCAATGCAGTCTCACAATGAAAACAGACTGAGCATTAAAACTTCTCTGCCCTTGAAAATCACATTCGTTGAAACAGCATTGAAACCCACATTCAAAGAAAATACATTTTGCCAGTGGCAGATAAAGATTAACTTTGGGCTGTTTTCAAATCACAGGCCCCTTGCACATGAAACATACATGTGGTCTTTGATACACCTTCCTGACTGTATTAAATTATATTCCTTGTACAATACAGTACAGTTGTTAGAGGGTGTTTTAAATTTGTTTTGAACATTTTTCCAGTAAACAATGAAACAAAATGCATGCACCAATAATGACAAAATTGCCCAATTCAGAACATTTTTCCAGTAAACAATGAAACAAAATGCATGCACCAATAACGACAAAACTGCCCAATTCAGAACATTCCTATCATAAAAGTCTACTCAAACTTCTACAGTCCACAAGTATCAGTAACTATGCACAATCTCTGAAGAAGTAACAGTCATGTAAATAATTCCACATTAAAGAAATCTGTAACCAATGAAGAGGTTGCTGCTAGCAAATGACTTTATATTTCATTGCTTCATCTACAAATAAAGTGCCTGATGTCCTTGAGGAATAAATTGCCTAAGTTGCATTAAAAAAAGATAAGCTAGTAGTATTGCAATAGGGAACGGATGGCAAACTGATAACAGGTTCATAGTTACTGGGTATCTTCCCCAGAAAGGACTGCAGCATCCACCCCCTTTACAATACAGTATCAGCAATGCATTTACCTACTTTGGTAGTATAACCTACAGTCTTCTGCATCAAAAACAAGTGCACTACATATTGTGCTATTAACAATGCTAGCAGACTTGGCATAAGCAGCACTAAACTTTTGTTCCCCTGCAGCTCTTAGCTTCTTGTAAAATCTACTTGTAACTCAGATGCATCTCTGAACTTTGCAGCACAAGAAATCTAGAAAAATCCAAAATTTAGGGGGGGGGGGCAAAAGACCACAAAACAGGGACACGTTTTAAACATTGCTTGTATAATGTTGGAAAGTTATTGGAATAAAATGCTGTGTTACCACCATACATTTCACTGCCAAGTATTGAACCCAGGACCCTGTGCGAAACAGTCAGAGCAACATACCATTGAACATAACCTCAACTTTGACTCACACATAAACTCAAATATCAAATTAGTGAATAGAAAACTGGGACTACTATTGCCCAAGCTCATCTAATTTCCACACTTCTCTATACCTCCCCAATATTTACAAATCTATCTAAAAATAATCAAAATAAGCTGGCCACTTCTTACAATAACACTGCCAGATTTGCCACTGAGTCCTCATTCCGTACTCACCATTGTCAAAATCTAAGTAAACTAGGATGGTTGGAACTACAAAACCAGCTTCTTTTTCATCCTACAAATACTCCCATTCTCTCTAGCTTGATCAACCCCTATAAAAATCTAAGTACCCTATGCTCAGCCAATAAATTACTAGCTGCAATCCTAAAAATCCAATAACAAATCAGGTGATTCTCTATTTACTAACACCATTGGAATCCTTTGGAATAAACTTCCAAGTAATCTTATATCCCTTCCATCTACTTCTCTGTTCAAAAAGCATCTAAAAACCTTCCTTAATTTACAATGGCTGTGTCCATGCATTAATCCTGGCTGAAACTCTTTTTCTCACAACTAACCTTTCTTGTTTTCTAAGTTTTCTGCTTTAAACTCTGTTGTCAAAAGTGTCTATTTTGTCTTGTACCTATTATTCTATATACCTAGTTATATATCCTTCCCTCATTGCTGTTTCCTTTGTTATGTAATGTAAATAAGCCTAACTCGTAGGGGGGGGTTGTTACTATGTATAACCAATTGTTGATTAGTATCCCCTTATGTCTATAGTTACTCATGTATATTAGTTGTATCCAGCTGCTATGGAGCTTTTCTCCCTGGGCCTCTACTGAAAATGGGCATATATCCAGCTAGACTAGCCCAGGAAACAAATGTAAAATAAAAAAAATAAAAATAAATAAAATACCACTTTGCCAAATCATCTGTTTTACGAAAGAAAGGAAGACTGAAACTTAAATGGCTACCATTTAGTGAATTCAGTTCTCACCATAGCTGTCAACATCTTAGCAGAAAACACCTGAACAAAGCCAATATTGGGGGAATACAGCCCCCAAACATATTCAGTGAGTTCAGTTATCACCATAGCTGTCAACCTTGGCACAAAAAACCTGGACGAAGCCAATAATTGGGAAATACAGTTCAAAAATAGGGACAAATATCCATTGAGGACACCAGAGCAAATCCACAGTGGACATGCAGACTCCACACAGAAGGCACCCAAGCCACGAATCAAACCATACAATCTGTAGCTGTTAGGCAAGAAAGCTACCACTGCACTACTGGCTGTGTTAAGAAACAAAAATACAAAAAACACAGATTTTATGAGGAACAGAACAGAACAAATATGAGGCAAAAATCTGCAAACATTTTACAAATGGTGGTGGGTAGGGAATTCAGGCTCTTGCCACTTGGGCCCAAGGCACAGCATTCAAGTCTTATTCTCTACCCACCACCATGTAGCAACTGGGGCATTTCACACACACACACACACACACACACACACACACACACACACACACACACACACACACACACACACACACACACACACACACACACATTGTTGGCTACCAGGAGGTGCATAACCTCATCCTCTGTGTGTTCCAGGAGCTCGGGTTAAAAGGCATACAAAAATCTGTTAGTTTTTGAAGTCACACTAACCATGTGGAAACAGTGACCAGTGCTACAACTATGTTTTCCTTTCTGTTTGGAATTGTGTTTTATTACTAGCTAAACTTGTAATTTGCAAAAAAAATGTTAACCAAGATTCCTGTGTCAGCTTTTTCAGTGTGGATTATGGAGTAATGAAGCAACAAAGCAAAGCATATGCTAAAGCTTTGATAAACTGCCTCTGTGTAACATCCAGAAACAGTGAAAACAGTTTTGTCCCCAAAAATGTGTGCATCTTTGCAGCCACAGGGTAACATAAATTCAGTATACACACATATATTAGTTATTTTACTTTTTATTCACAGTAGTTAGAAAGTGGGCAGTACAAACTCTGAAGTACATTTCAAAGTTCCAATGGCACATCTGGTTGAAGAGTACAGATTAAAAGGATTCCACATTCTTATTTCAATAAGGGTGAGAGTGAGTAACTGGCCATCTTATGCGCAGTCAAAGTTTAGTCCCCTGCACCTGGAAAGAGCATGACAGTAGCTGCAAGTACAGATCATACAGAAAAGCAACCCAAGATATCCGGACCAGAGATGAGGAACATTTTGGGCTTGAATTCATCATCTAAAGCAGGAGATGAGACACTATAGATCAAAGAAGACAGAATGAAACAACCTGAAGTACTGAAGGAACAAGAGCAACAACAGCTTCAAGGCACAGAGAAAGAATGGAAGCATCAGCACGGACTGGTTATGGCATAATACGTCAGATTCTTTTGTGATAGCTAATCTAACTACACACACACACACACACACACACACACACACACACACACACACACACACACACACACACACACAAGAACATACTCCATTTGTACGAAGACCATCCAGCCAGCAACCATTTGTTCAGCACTGCAGTATAATCCACTCATGAAGCCCGCGCAGCTAAATCCCCGCAAGAGCTCTCAGCTCACCCCTCATTAGCCCTGCCTGCAAGGGAAGCAGTCCGGAGCTCCTCTGTTCTGTGTGGTCATCACTGCACATATTCCTGGGTATCTCACAGCACAGACTGCTGGGTACCTTTTTGTCTGCATTCGGACTGCTGATAAAGGCAGTCTGAGGTCCCCAATGTGTCCGCGCATGCGCAGAGGAGTTGGGACTCGATTTTCTGTTTCACAGATTTTTTTTTTCTTTTGATTTTTCTAGGTGGGAGGGCTACAGTCTGGCAGTCCGATAGCACGAGCCACCCCTGAGGGGCTCTGCCTGATGTAATTTGGAATTTTGTTCCAAAGCATGGGGAGTCTCTGTGACAGGAATCTATTCCTCCAGCATGTTCTATTTATTGTCGTGGCAAGGTTTAGCTCACTAGAGAGCGTGACTCGCAGTAACTTGGATTTCTTTAGGTGGAGCATGTCCATCAATTCTGAGTTGGACATGGCTTTGTAAGTCAGGTAGCAATCACCTCTGAGTAAGCGATATGCCACTGAGTACAGTCAGAGTTTTTTCAGTCGGGCTGCATAGGACATATGTTTGAGGCCAGTAATCCTCTTGGTGAGGTACTTTTGTGGTCTTTCCAGCTGTTGGAAGTCTCTTGTGAGGTACATCCCAAATGGGGCATTGTACTCTATGATGGGTCTAATGAGTGATGAGTAGTGGGGCACTATAACCTCTTTATTTCTAGATGTGAACCCTTTAGTAATTAGATGGGCCACATAGAAGGATTTCCTAACTACTTTGGCAATATGATTGTCAAAGGAGAGATTACTATCTACCTGGGTCCCCAGATCTCTTATTACCTCTTCTGTATTAAGGGGGCTGCCACTTATGCGGTAATTCGTGGGTGTTTTGTTTTTCCCAAATGGGATGACTATGCATTTTTTGGCATTTAGCTTGAAGCCATGACTTTGACAACAGGTGTCTGTCTCAGTAAGGCCCTTTTGGAGAATGTCCGTGTCAGCTGGAGAGTCAATTATGGCTCCCAGTTTGCAGTCATCGGTGAACTTAATTAGCCATAGTCCTCCTGTGTTTGCCTGTACTTCTGAGAAGTATATGCCAAACAGTAGGGGTCCCAGGACCGAGCCTTGCGGGACACCACTTGTGACTGGTTTGAGTCAGACCTGGAGCCCACTATTCTTACCGTGTGAGTTCTGTCTGTAAGCCAGTTGGCAACCCATCTCGTGACATAGGGGTTTATGTTCAGGCTAGTGAGTTTTTCTGTAATACCCAAGTGGGGAATGGTGTTGAAAGTCTTGGCGAGGTCAAGGTAGGATGTGTGAACCACCTTTCCCTCATCTATGGCCTTGGTGACTGTATCAAAGAAGTCAACCATGTTTAGTAGGCATGATCTGCCCTTAACAAAGCTGAACTGGGTCAGGTCAAGTGTTTGGAGGTTCCCAATGTCTTTGTTAATGAGTTCCATGATGATGCGCTCCATAGCCTTGCAGACCAGGCTAGTCAGGCTTATGGGGCGATAGTTACCTGGGTCAGTTGTGGCCCCTCCTTTGTGGAGAGGAATAACCATTACTGTGCACCATTCTATGGGCTGTGGAGAGGCTGTGGCTGAACAGCGTATTTAGGTGGTGGGTTAGTTCTTTCTGTAGCTCGTGCAAGATGCAGCCTGGGACACCATCTGGTCCCATTGACACTGTGTTTTTGGCTTATGAAAGGGCTGTTTTCACCTGTGCGTCTGTGATTTTTGGAACACTACACTTTTTCGGTATTGTTATGGGCCCTTTTGGAGGTGAGAGGGGGGTGAAGTTTGCACTGAATCTATCTGCCAGGATGTTGGCAGTATCAGTAGGTTCAGTATATTTTGTGCTATTTTGTACTAGTTCAGTGCATTTCTGCGAGTTGCCACTTAGATTCTTAACATAGCTAAAGAATGCTTTGTGGTTATCTTTTGAATCCTTAGCTATTTTACTTTTGAAGTTAGCCTTGGATGATTTCATGAAGGACCTTAGCTTCTTACTGATACTGATCAAGGATGTCTTTCCTTCTTGGGATTTGCTTTTTTTCTGAACTAGTTTCCTCCTTCTGTTGTATAGCTTGTTTATTGCAGGGGTCCACCAAACTGGTTTCCTTCTCTTAGAGGAATGAGTCTTGGTTTTGCTAGGGATGGCACGATCCATGCATCCTTGTAGATGCTCACAGAGTGCATTTGTAAAGGGTTCTGCATCTTGGGCAATGTTATCCTTTAGCGTGGGGGTTGTGAAACTTACCACCTCTGTCTTAAGTAAGGTGAAGTTTGCTTTAGAAAAGTTTTTACTGTGGTTTCCTTAGTTGGGAGTGGTGGTGGGGTATGGACATCCAGAGTGATTAATTTATGGTCTGATCTCACCAGTGACGGGCTGACCTCCGGTGTGGAACACCTGTTGCCCATGTTGGTGATGACCAGGTCCAATATGTTTTCACCTCAGGTAGGGGAGTTTACCAGCTGATCCAGGGTGTTTGAGTTGATGAATTCCAGAAAGTGCTGGGCCTGGGAATTTGTACTCGAGTAGTTTCCCAGTGAATGGTAGGGTAATTGAACTTGCCCAATATCAGGGAGTTCGGTAGGACCTTCATGTTTTCCAGTGTCTCCAGAAAGGTGGTGGTCCTGGCTCATGGAGGGTGATCAGTAGCAGGCCACAATTTGCATTGCAGATTTGCCCAATGTTAGTTGCACATGGATGATCTTAAAGGTATCATGCTGCACCACTAACCTGGAGGTGTAAGTATCCTTGATGAATATGGATACACCCCCCCTCCTTTTGTGTTTCGGTCCGTGTTCTGTGGCCGAAACGTGTGGTATGAGTTGTAGCCTGGTAGTGCTGGGGTGCTCTCTGGAGCCTTGAACCAGGTTTCAGTTACTGCACAGATGTCGACGTTCTCCATACTGAGGAGTGCTTCAAGCATGTGCATTTTGAGATTTAAAATCCTGGAATTGAGTAGCATAATCCTCCATTTTTTGTTAATTGTGCTGTTTACGGAGGTGGGTTTGACTTTTGAGCCTTGCCTAAAAAAGGTACTATGGGGGCAGCAAGAGCCTTGGCCAGTATTCGAAAGCCTAAGGGTGACAGGTACAAGCCGTCTCTTGAGAAGCAACATGGCTTGTCGAGCATGTCATCCCAGGCTGACAGACACTGGATCCCCTTTGAAAGACACCAGAAGCTTAGCCAATTGTTGAAATTGATCATTTTTTCTTTATACTTTGGTATCATTGTTGGTGAGGGCAGGATGATACTCAGGGTCAGGGTCATACCAGCCTGGGCTACATCATGGCTTGCACCTGTCACCCTTAGGCTTTCGAATACTGGCCAAGGGTCTTGCCATCCCCATAGTTCCTTTTTTGGGCAAGGCTCAAAAGACAAACCCACCGCCGTAAATAGCACAAGTAACAAAAAATTGAGGGTAATGCTGCTCAATGCCAGAAGTCTAAACCTCAAAATGCACGCACTCGAGGCACTCCTCAGTATGGAGAAAATCAATATATGTGCAGTAACAGAAACCTGGTTTAAGGCTCCAGAGAGCACCCCAGCACTACCAGGCTACAACTCATGCCATACATTTCGGCCACAAAACCCAGACTGAAATACAAAAGGCAGGGGAGTATCCATATTCATCAGGGATACCCACACCTCCAGGTTAGTGGCACAGCACGATGCTTCAGAGATCATCCATGTGCAACTAACAACGGGTAAACTGCTATTCAAATTATAGCTTGCTACAGATCACCCACCATGTGCCAGGACCCCCACAACACATTCCTGGAAACACTGGGAAACATAAAGTTCCTACCAAACATCCTGATATTTGGTGATTTCAATTATCCAAACATTAACTGAGAAAACTACTGAAGTACGAACTCCCTGGCCCAACATTTCCTAGAATTTATAAACTCAAACACCCTGGGTCAACTGGTTAACACCCCCACCAGAGGTGACAACATATTGGACCTGGTCATCACCAACATGGGCGACCGGTGTTCCACACCAGAGGTCAACCCCTCACTGGTTAGATCTGACCATAAACTAATCACTCTGGATATCCACATTCCTCCACCACCCCCGGTCAAAGAAACCACAGTGAAAAACTTTTCAAAAGCAAACTTCGCGTAACTTAAGACAGAGGTGGGAAGTTTCAAAGCCCCCATGCTAAAGGATAATGATATCCAAGCTGCAAAATCCTTTACTAATTCACTCTATGGGCACCTACAAGAATGCATGGATCGTGCTATCCCAAACAAAACCAAGACTCACTCCTCCAAGAAAAGGAAACCAGTCTGGTGGAGCCCTGTCATAAACTAGCTATACAATAGAAGGAGGAAACTAGTACAGAAAAGAGTAAAATCCCAAGAAGGGAAGACATCCCTGATCAATATCAGCAAGAAATTACATTCCCTCATAAAATCATCCAAGGCTAGCTTTGAAAGAAAAATTGCCACGGACTCCATGATAACCACAAGGCATTCTTTAGCTATGTCAAGAATCTAAGTGGCAATTCTCAGATCTGCTCAGAGTTAGTGCAGAATGGCACAAAATACACTGATCTGACTGATATAGCCAACATCCTGGCAGACAGGTTCAGTGCAAACTTCACCCCCTCTCACTCCCAAAAGGGCCCATAACTATAACAGAAGAATGTAGTGCCCCTGAAATCACAGACACCCAGGTAAAAGCAGCCCTTTCCAAAGCAAAAAACACAGCATCAATGGGACTGAATGGTGTCCCAGGCTGCGTCCTATATGAGCTCAAAGATGAACTAACCCCTCACCTAAACACACTGTTTAAACTCAGCCTCTCCAGAGGTTACATGCCCACAGAGTGGCTCACAGCAACGGTTATTCTGCTCCACAAAGGTGAAGCCACAACGGACCCCAGGAACTATCACCCTATAAGCCTGACTAGCTTGGTCTGCAAAGCTATGGAGCACATCATCATGGATCTCATTAACAGAGACATTGGAAACCTCCAAACACTGGACCCAACCTAGTTCGGCTTTGTTAAGGGCAGACCATGCCTCCTAAACCTGGTGAACTTCTTTGAGACAGTTACCTAGGCTATAGATGAGGGAAAGGTGGCCCACACAGTCTACCTAGACCTCGCAAAGGCCCTCAATACTATACCCACTCAGTTATTATAGACAAGGTCACCAGGCTGAACATAAACCCCTACGTCATGAGATGGGTTTCCAACTGGCTCACGGACAGAACCCACATGGTAAGAGTTGCATGAACTACGTCTGACTCCAAACATGTTACAAGTGGTGTTCCCCAGGGCTCAGTTCTAGGACCCCTCCTGTTTGGCATATACTTCTCAGAGGTACAGGCAAGCACAGGAGGACTATGGCTCACCAAGTTCACAGATGACTGCAAACTAGGGGCTATAATTGACTCTCCGGCTGACACAGGCATCCTCCAAAAGGGTCTCACTGAGACAGATACCTGGTGTCAAAACCATGGCCTCAAGCTAAATGCCAAAAAGTGCATAGTCATCCCCTTTGGAAAAAACAAAGTACCCACAAACTACCACATAGGTGGTAGCCCCTTAAATACGGAAGATGTAATAAGGGATCTGGGACCCAAGTAGATAGTAACCTCTCCTTTGATAATCACATTGCCAAAGTGGTTAGAAAATCCATCTATGTGGCCCACCTAATCACAAAAGGGTTTGCATCCAGATCGAAAGAGATCATTGGGCCCCTCTATGCATCACTCATCAGACCCATCATAGAGTACAATGCCCCATTTGGGATGTACCTTACAAGACACTTGCAACAACTGGAAAGACCACAGAATTTCCTCACCAAAAGGATCACTAGCCTCAAGCAGATGCCCTATGCAGCTCGACTGAAGAAACTCCAGCTGTACTCGGTTGCATACCGCCTACTCAGAGGTGATCTCTGCCTGACATACAAGGCCATGTCCAACCCAGATTTGATGGACATGCTCCACCTAAAGAAAACCATATCCCCTCAAGCCACACGCTCCAGGGATCTAAACCTCACCACAACAATAAATAGGACGTGCTGGAGGGATAGATTCCTGTCCCAGAGACTTCCCATATTCTGGAACAAGATTCCAATCTACATTAGGCAGAGCTCCTCGCTAACCTTCTTCAAGAGAAACCTTGACGAGTGGATGGGAAACAGAAAGTTTACCCCAGGGATCACTTCAATGGCTCTGCTGGACAGAGGCACAGGGAACTAATCTAAGGGGGTGGCGAAAGCCAACACATTCCGGCTAGGCTTATGAATGCCTTCGGGCAGATAGCGTAGTCCCTACCTATGAACCTATGATCAGAGAGATCTTCCATGTCTCTTTTCATGTAGCCCAGGGAGGTACATCTCAGGTCATTCACACCTACATGAACAATGACAGAGTCATATTTATACTTGTTCTGGAGTGACCTGAGTGCTTGTGTTATGTGGCGTATTCTGGCTCCCGACAGGCAGCTAACAGTTACCTTCTGCTTGTCCAGTCTAGTGAGTGGGACGTCAGTGTACCTGACTATAGAGTCACCTATTACTAGTGTGTTAGGTATGTTATTTCACCTTAAGGGCTGTGATTGTGCGGCACACTGATTTTGTGTTTTATGTGTTGTCTGGTTTGTGATGGGAAGTGCAGGTTACTTGGGTGTCTGCTTTGGAGGTCTCTGATGCTCTTGCAGGTTTTTATTTAGAGCCTCCAAGTATGATTTTGTGTATTTATGTGTATTTTTTGCCAGTGCTGTTCTAGTAGGTCTGTGTGTGGCTGGAGTGTTGGTGCAAGTGTTAACCTTTTCCTCTTGACTGTCTGTTCCAGTCTTGGGTGGAGACAGCTTAGCTTCCAGTTTGGCTGTATAATTGCATCTCTTGCATAAGTTAGTGTTTTGTGGTAGGAGGAGAGGGTTGTCTGTGTACATGAGGCAGTTGTAACATTGCCTCAGGATATCCAGATTCACCAGCTGGACTGGAGAGTGCACCTGAAGCTGCCATTTGGTCATGCCTGAATAGTAGGGTGAGCTACTTAGTTGTTTGGTTGGTGAGGGGTGAATAAAGAGCCTTGCCCTGCTGGGAAATCAGTGTCAGAGTATATTAGTGCTTGCTATTAGGTCTGAGCAAGTCCTGGGCTGTAAGATGCTTTTTGAGTGCTTAGGTTGAGAGTTAGACTAGTTTCATGGGAAAACTGAAGAGGAGACTAAATGGAGCCGGGAATAATTTAACTGTAGTTAACTGGCACTGCCTGGTGCGCAAAACCATGCAAACGCTGTTTTTATAGTAGGGAAAGAAAGAGATAGAAATTAGCCCAAAATGGCCAATAAACTACTAACTTCTGGGTTGGAACCACTCCTCCAGGGACAGATAGGTTGCTCAAAGCTCCCCTCTCTCACAGGTGAACACAGAAACTTCCTTCTATCCAAGTAAGGTATGGGCAACTCAGAAACTAGTATCACAGCCCTGAATTCAGCACTAGCCTGAAAACTGGACTATACTAGCTTAGAAAGGCAGGAAACAAGGAAATTGCTTGTTTTTTTTTTTTTTTTTTTTTTTTGAAAAGATAAGGCAAAAACTGTAAAAAATTCACTTAAAACAGCTTTAAACGACTACAAACTATCAGAAAAGGCTATTGCACTTTAGTGTGTAGCCTACAACAGTTAAACAAATTATTTAAACAAAAAACAACTTTTTAAAAGTGCAGGCAGTCAAATAAGTACAATATGTGAAAAAAACAAGCTTTAGATCACAATAAATGCTGGAAAATCTGCGTTTAGGTGGAAAACAGTTAAGTACAGCAAGAAAGTACAGAAAACTGATACTTAATCACTCCAATGTCTCTCTTCTAAGGCTTGTATCAGTTTAAGGCTTTCTAGTGCTACCCAGTAGGTTAGTTACAGAAAAGATGGGAAATAAGTGCAGATGTGGTCTTTTAAACCAGAAAGTTAAAAGAGACGGACAAACTGTCCAAATGGTGAATAAACTACAATTTCTGGGCTAAGAATCTCTCCTCTCGTGGAAGACAGGCTACCTAGTGCTTACCACTCCCACTCATAAGCTAGAAGGCTTTCCTCCAACACAGAAAGGCTTGCAGGGCTCAGAAGCTTACCAACCGTCCTGGATACAGCAACTCTGTATATGGACTAGGCTAGTTACAGGAAAGGTGGGAAATAAGCGCAAGTGCGGCTTTTAAACCAGAACATTGAAAGAGATGGAAAAAAAATGTTCAAATGGTCAATAGCTACAATTTCTGGGCCAGGAACCACTCCTCTTCTGGTAGATAGGTTACCTAATGATTACCACTCCCACTGATAAGCTAGAAGGCTTACCTCCAGCACAGAAAGGTTTGGGGGGCCTCAGAAGCTTACAAAGAGTCCTGGATACAGCAAATCTGAACCTGGACTAGACTAGTTACAGGAAAGGTGGGGAACAAGTACAAACGTAGGCTTTTAAGCCAGCAAGTTGAAAGAGATGGAAAACTGCCCAAATGGCCAAATAAACTACAATTTTTGGGCGAAAACTCACTCTTCCCATGGAGGATAGGCTACCTAGTGCTTACCACTCCCACTGATAAGCTAGAAGGCTTCCCTCCAACACAGAAAGGCTTGGGGTGCTCAGAAGCTTACTAACAATCCTGGATACAGCAACTCTGTAACTGGACTAGGCCAGTTACAGGAAAGGCAGGAAACAGACACAAGTGTGGTTTTCAAACCAGAAAGTTGAAAGAGATGGAAAAAAATGTTCAAACAGCCGATAGCTACAATTTCTGGGCCAGGGACCACTCCTCTTGTGGTAGATAGGCTACCTGATGCTTACCACTCCCACAGATAAGCTAGAAGGCTTCCCTCCAACACGGAAAGGCATGGGGGGCTCAAAAGCTTACAAAGAGTCCTGGATACATCAAATCTGTACCTGGACTAGACTAGTAACAGGAAAGGCAGGAAACAAGTGCAAACACAGGCTTTTAAATCAGAAGGTTGAAAGAGATGGAAAAGCTTCCCAAACGGCCAATAAACTATAATTTCTGGGCCAGAAACCACTCCTCCTGTGGTAGATAGGTTACCTAGTGCTTACCACTCCCACTGATAAGCTAGAAGGCTTCTCTCCAACACAGAAGGGCTGGGGGAGCTCAGAAGCTTACCAACAGTCCTAGATACAGCAAATCTGTACCTGGACTACACTAGTTATAGGAAAGGCGGGGATCAAACGCAAAACAGGCTTTTAACCAGAAAGTAGAAAGAGATGGAAAAACTGCACAAATGGCCAATGAACTACAATTTCAGGGCCAAAACCCACTCTTCCCATGGTAGATAGCCTACCTAGTGCTTACCACTCCCACTGATAAGCTAGAAGGCTTCCCTCCATCACAGAAAGGCTTGGGGGGCTCAGAAGCTTACCAACAGTCCTGGATACAGCAAGTCTGTATCTGGACTTGACTAGTTACAGAAAAGGCAGGAAACAAGCTTAGATTTTTTTTTTTACAGAAAAGCAGCTAAAACAGCAGTAAATACAATTCAAATTGTACTGCAGTCCAGCACACTCGAGTGTGTAGCAACACTACGTCAAATACAGTTCAAATAAATGCAATTAAATTAACAAATGACTAAAAAACAAGTGCAGAAGGCAGTAAATTAGAAGGCTACTAACAAGCAGTAATAAGTGCAGAGTAAGAGCGACTGAACAGATAGCATGCAGAAGAGCAACTAAGACAGTTACAGTAAGAGCAGCTGAATAAAAAAAAAAAATATATATATATATATATATATATATATATATACAATTTATTTATGTATGCATTTATATATTTATTTATTTTTGAGGGAGGGAACAGAGCAGGATTAAGAGGCTACAGAGGTTGTCCTTCCCAAATGCTCTTTTTGTGCACAGTAGGAGTGCCTGAAATCAGAATATGATCTCACTGCACTCAATTGAATGAGTAAATGGGATGGGCCCAGAAGGAGTATCCAAATACAAACCTACAAGAGGGGCAGGCAATTTCAAAGCCATCAACATTAACACCAAAACAAGAACAGGGAGGGTGCATGGGGAGCTAACTGTAGAGAGACTGCCACAACTTCAGTTGAGTTAATATTCAGTGAAAAACGCAAATAAATAAATTAAATACAGTACTATATGCAAAAGAGCAGATAAAAGTGTACTTAAATTCACTTATACATCCAGCTGATTTCAGATAGATGTTAGCCGGCCAAAGCTCTGATATTAAACAGAGATAACCAAAATGTACGACTTATATAAGGCAAGACAGAATGTCAGAAATAAGGTGAAACTACCCCCCACTGCTATCAATGGCTACACAGAAATTCTAAAAAGTACTCTTTAGAGAGACAGCCACAACTTCAGTTGAGTTAATATTCAGTGAAAAACACAAATAAATAAATTAAATACAGTACTATATGCAAAAGAGCAGATAAAAGTGTACTTAAATTCAATTATACTTCCAGTTGATTTCAGGTAGATGTTAGCCGGCCTAAGCTCTGATATTAAGCAGAGATAACTCAAAATGTACCACTTATATAAGGCAAGACAGAATGCCAGTGATGAGGTGAAATTATCCCCCACTGCTATCAATGGCTACACGAAAATTCTAAAAAATACTCTGTAGAGAGACAGCCACAAGTTCGATTGAGTTAATATTCAGTGAAAAACACAAATAAATAAATTAAATACAGTACTATATGCAAAGGAGCAGATAAAAGTATACTTCAATTCACTGATACATCCAGCTGGTTTCAGGTAGATGTTAGCTGGCCAAAGCTCTAATATTAAGCAGAGAAAACTCAAAATGTACCACATATATAAGGCAAGACAGAATGTCAGTAATGAGGTGAAACTACCCCCACTGCTATCAATGGCTACACAGAAATTCTAAAAAGTACTCTGTAGAGAGACTGCCACAACTTCAGTTGAGTTAATATTCTGTGAAAAACACAAATAAATTAATTAAATACAGTACTATATGCAAAAGAGCAGATAAAAGTGTACTTAAATTCACTTATACGTCCAGCTGATTTCAGGTAGATGTTAGCCAGCCAAAGCTCTGATATTAAGCAGAGATAACTCAAAATGTACCATTTATATAAGGCAAGACAGAATGTCAGTGATGAGGTGAAACTACCCCCACTGCTATCAATGGCTACACAGAAATTCTAAAAAGTACTCTGTAGAGAGACAGCCACAACTTCAGTTGAGTTAATATTCAGTGAAATACACAAATAAATAAATTAAATACAGTACTATATGCAAAAGAGCAGATATAAATGTACTTAAATTCAATTGTACGTCCAGCTGATTTCAGGTAGATGTTAGCCGGCCAAAGCTTTGATATCAGGAAAGTTTAATCCTCCCTGTTTCCATGGTCTGATATGATGTATTAAGGCTATTCTGTTTCTTTTTGGAAACCATAAACATTTTATTAGGCATGAATTTATTTCTTTAAGTATACTCCTTTCTGGTAACAGTTGTATTGCCAAGGCTATATATTGGATCTTGGGCAGTAAAATCATTTTTATTAACTGTAAACTATCTTCAAATGTTAATATTATTTTGTTCCATTTTTCCACAGAGATTTTAATTGTATTGATGATATTATTGTAGTTTTTTTAGACTAATTCATTATTATCCTTGCATAACTCAATTCCTAAATATTTTAAGGTAGATTCTTGTTTCCCTACGATGTGATCCCCCTTAGTCTGCAGTTCTTTTTTTATTTAAAAACAAAAAAAAATGATTTTGATTTATTGAAATGGAGTCCTAAAGTCATGTGAAATTTGTCAGTATATCTAATTCTTCTGTCTCTTTTGCATTAGATAATGTTAGTAATATGTCATCAGCAAATAGCATTACTTTAGAATTGTATTGTTCATAAACACCTATTCATTTGATTTTTATATTGTTACAATTTGAATCTGCCAATATTTCAATAGTCAGAGCAAATAGAATTGGTGACATGGGACATCCTTGTTTAGTGCCTTCTGTTATATGTATAGATTCAGAGGTAGAAGAACCTAACTTGACATATGCTAAATTATTTGTATATATATATATATATATATATATATATATATATATATATATATATATATATATATATATATATATATTATTTGGGAGATGAACAAAGGATGCAGGAAATTCCAATAGCATTAGGTTTTTGAATAAATAGTCACAATTTAGGGAATCAAAGACTTTCTCTATATCAAAGCCAAGTATGAGTGTTTCTTTATGAGCTCTCAGCCTCATCATTTCTCTAGCTTACTTCACTTTCGCTCTTATTAATGCATATGTCTATCCCTCTTTATTTATTCATATTTCTTGACTTTGATACTTATGTCTTTGAATAACATACCTTAACCTAGCAATTTATCTAACCTAGATTTCTGCTCTGCCTCACATTGAAATCAAATTCTTATATAGCCTGTAATTAACCTATGATATTGTTTTTTATTGTATAACTTTGTATATTTTTAACTTGTTAAGTAGTATATTTTTAACTTGTTAAGTAGTAGTTAGTGGAGCTTTTCTCCTCGGGCCTCCACTGAAAATGGACATGTATCCAGTTGGACTAGCCCGGTTAACAAATGTAAAATAAATAAATAAAAATAAAATTCTTTATTAACATAATCTATAAGAGAAATGATCCTTTTAATATTGGCATGTGTGTGTCTATGATATATAAATCCAGTTAGATCATTATTTATTGTTTTGGATAGTGGTACTTTCATTCTGTTAGTTAATATTGTCATAAATATCTTAAAGTCATTATTTAATAATGATATAGGTCTATATGAGGTACAGAGGTTTGGGGATTTGTTTTCCTTTAGGACTGGTGTGATTAAGGAATATCTCCAAAAGGGTGGTATTAAAGCTTGTGACTGAATTTCTAACAGAGTTTTATGGAACAGGGATAGTATCTCTGAAGCAAAAAATGTATATATTTCCATAATTATATAATCTATACCTGGAGCTTTATTATTTTTACCCTCTTTTATTGTATCTGTAATTTCTTTGTAGGATATGGGTGCTTGCAGATCTAGTTTTCATTTTTCTGGTATTTTTTTTAAATTAGAACATTTTTTTATCTAGATTTAATTGATCGATATGTATATTTTCTTTTTGGAAATGTTCCATATAGTGATTTCTATAAACATCAAGAATGTCACCTATATCCGAGACATTGTTCCCTTTCTTTTCATGGAAAATACTTTTAATGTTATTAGCTTTTGATTGTATTTTGATTCTTGTGGATAAATAATGTAGATATTTGGGAGAAGTGGCCAAGGTATTCATTTTTAGTTTTTCTAAATCTAAACTAGTTTTATGTGTTAGAATTTCATTGTATTAATTGTTTAATACTTCTGCTTTCTTTTTCATCTCCAAATGATTTTGATTTTTTTCAGCTTTTACTGACAAAACTTTGGATTGTAGATCTAATAATTCAGAATATCATTCCCTGATTTTTTTTTTTTATACCGAGTTAGGGTTTTACCATATATGTAAGCTTTTAATTAGTCCCATATCATTATTTTATTTATCTCTGTGGTGTAATTAATATCTAAGAAGAATTGTAATTCAGATAATAACCAAGGTTTGAACTCTTTAATTATATATGCTGGAATTCTCGAGTTAAAGTTTAATGGTTTGTACCCATTTTGAAGTTTTAGTATCAATGAATTATGGTCTGAAAAGGGGCAGGGAGTGATTGAGAAATTAATGATTTTAGAGTGTAAGTCATGTGCAGCAAATATTTTATCTATTCTAGTTTGGGTACCGTAGCCGCGGTGGTACAGCAGTAGAGTTGTTGCCTCACAGCAAGAGGTTCTCCTGTTCAATTCTTGGCTGGAGTGCCTTCTGTGTGGAGTCTGTATGTCCTCCCCATGGTTGAGTGGCCTCTGAAAGACATGTGTGAATGGGCGTGCCTTCGCTGAAGGTTGGGCATCAGGCTGGAAATTCAGCACCATAAAAATCTACTGCCAATCATTAGCGGACCGGAGTTCCGCTGTGGCAACCCCTAACTGGGAAAAGCCGAAAAGACAAGCATTCTAGTTTGGGTACCAAATCTGTGCTCTTGATGGGAAAACAACAAAAAGGTATCTTCTTTAAATTTGAAAGTATCTACAAGATGAAATTATTCTACCCACTTGTTTAAAGCTTGTGATACAGCAGATGTATGCAGCGGTCTTTTATTTGTGGTTTCAGAAATATCAAATATACATTTAAAATCTCCTCCTAATATTAAGTTGCCTTTAAAATTATTGGAAATGAAACCCAAGTGTTTTTTAACAGTTCCTGTTCCAATGCCTGGGAACTAGTATAAAATGACTAGGGTCCATATTCTGTTATTATATTTAACTATTACTAATGCCATAAGGCCTTCTTTATCTTCATACTTCTAAATGATTTCTGGGTTAATTACATTTGTTTTACATAAAATTGTTACCCCTTTTGTCTTTGTCTTATAAGTGGATTGTGCCAATATCATATATTCCTTAGGATTCCATTTGCAATTGTCATTTATTTTGAAATGAGTTTCTTGAAGGAAAACAATTTGTGCTTTGTTCAATTTTAAATATTTCAGTAGATTTGATCCCTTGCTAGGATTGTTTAAGCCATTGCTATTTAAATATAATAAAGTTAAATCCATCTTGGGTTATTTAGACTATGTATTTTTTGTTTTATTGTGACTATTAAACATTGTCCTCTGATAACTATAAAGTATATGTTTGAGCTTTAAAAGGAAATTATCAGTTTTATACTTTGAGTGTTTACCAATAAAGTAATGTTTTGGTCAGGCATACTAAAAATGTTTTTGTGAAATAAATTTCAATTAATAAATGTTAACAAAATTAAGATCCACACTAGCCATGGAATGAAAATTATTCCTACTCCCGGATTCACTAATCTTCCATAAGGACTAACTTAGTCCTGCATGGAAGCACCTGTGTAGGAGCAGGACAGCAGCTCGCTATGCATAATAATGAAGGCACGCTGCCCAAGGTCCTAGGCTTACACGGAGAGTGTACGAGTGGAAGGGGCATGTCTGAGAGCAGATCTCTCAAAATAAACACACCCCTGCAATGTAGAACAGCAAAAAGTGGAAATAAATGAGCGAGGCCGCCCACAGGTGTCCACATATCCCCACCAACAGTCCCCCATGTGTACAACAGCAACAGGACATAAAAATCAAAAGAAGAAACCCCTTTATTTTTTTTTTAAAAATCTGAGTACAGCTAACCGTAGGTGCACGGGTGTGCCCATTGCTTAGATACGGTTAAAGCAGCTTAAAAGGCTGAAGAGGATAACAAGGAAGATATATGCATATGAAGTAGCACAGCAATAGTGTAGTGGGCAGAGCATTCACCTAACAGGCAGGTATTCCTGGTTTGAGTCCCACTGCAGCACAATCTATTTTACATGGCAAAGCATGGTATAACCAATATTTTATTGCAAAACCCACTAAATAACATATATAATATTTATGAACTGGAGTATTGCAGGAAATGCACATGTGAAGAGTCAGTATTATAATGAATAAGGCAGTAGTAAGCAGGTGTAAGCACAGATAAGCAGTAGTAAGCATATGTAAGCACTAGTAAGCATGTTTAAGTGTGTTTGCATGGGGTTAAGCACTGCCTACACACAGATTAAGCAATGTAGAAGCTAACTGAGTGTAAGAAACTATAGCTTGAAATAAGCAATGCTTCCCACCATGCAAACCCACTTACAACTGCTTTAAAGCACCTTAATCACTCTGTATCCAACAAACATTCTGCCAAGCAACAAAATAAGCAGCTATGCAGGTCTAGAACCCAGGACCCTATACACCATAGTCCCAGAAGATATCCACCAAGCCATCACAGAAGTACAGAAGAATGAGGTAGTAGTAAACATATCCTCACCATAGTATAACCAAACTGAACCTGTGAAAGGCATCAGTATACAGTCACATGTGCCATAATCAACTACATAACATAAATATGTGAACTGGAGTACAGCAGTAAGCCCAGAAGTGAGGTGTTCTTGTAATAGAGTGTCTAAGTCCCCAGTAAAACACAAGGACCCCACAGAGTGTACATACACATCAATCAGGGATACAAGGCATACATATAAGGTGTAATGAATAACACAATGCCAAAAAGGCATTATAATGAATGCCTACTGTAGGCAACCAAGCATTGCACAGGCCAGCTTAGGAGGTGTGAGCAATGTGTCCAAGGTCATGGCTGGGCTCCTAGTTAAAGACCATGTGCAGAGACTGCTGCAGGGCCAGTACCAGGGCTCCCAGTATAAGGCAGAGGCCTGGGATCGTCTTGCCCATGACCTCACCAGTGCCACTGGCATACCCCGAACTGGTGAGCAGGTCAGGCACCACTATACTGACCTGAAGCAGCGGAAGGCAGGGGGGACCTATTGGAGGAGTGCCTCCAAGAGGCTAGAGCATCAGGGAATGTCCCTGCCGTGTGTATCAGTACACTACCTGTTTAATAATTGCCAGCTCAGGTATATCATGGATAGCTGTGGCTAAATATTACTGTAATGTCCCCCACAGCTGCAATGGAGTGGGCTGCGAACCAGGAGGCCCACATCTGCCTCCTGGCACAGTTGTGACGCGAGGCAGGTCAGTAATACTCATGCTTTTACTGTCATAGGAAATAAAAATAAAAATAGTAGTAAAGTAATTGCTAGTTTAAAACCTGTATTGTTCAGGGCAAGTACTGCATACACTAGAGAATATGGCAGGAAGAGTCTCATATTGTTAGTATGTCAATAAAAGTGTAATACCCTGACAAAACAGGTCTAATGCCTGGACTGTATGTGTATATATTCTGGTATCATATGGTAATGTAGATTTGCAATCATGTAATGGTACTGTAGTATTAAGCACTGTTACCCACACCATGCACCATAATGTGAATGTGTAGGAATGCCTGTATATGACAGGTGTAACCCTCAGAGGCCATTTAGTACAACTGAGAGACACACAGACAGTAAACAGGGGAAATGCAGGCAACAAAACCTGAATAGCACATGCAACTGAGATGTGAACTGTTGTTTTATTAGCACACACAGCCACGGTTTGAATCCTGCCAGTGGTAATAGTCTGCATACAGAATTATACACCACAACTGCACAGATATGTCCAGACTGTCTATTAAAGTGGACCATATCTAATGCTTATCAACCTGTCCCCCTGAGAAATCAGTGGGATGATTCCAAACGTATAGGCATCAAACAGGAAATACAGCTGATTGACACACATCTATGACAACAAACCTGGCACACTAACAACTTCCCAATACCTTATGTGACTAAAAAGCCACGTATGTCCCATTTACACCCCAACCTGTTATGCTGTGGTCAGAGTGTGTACAGTAACAGAATGAGATGTATGTGCATAATAATAATGTGTAACCTGGAACCTTGTGTGGCAACAGTCAGGTAGTGCTAACAAACATTGTTACCACAGGTAAGTTAGATACAAACACTGTGCTGTGAAATACAGACTGATATAACCTGCACTGATACCGTCCACCCTGGTATTGTAGGGGATCGTGAGTTTTGCAGTTTCTCTGAATACTAAAGTATCACTGGTCACTGTCGCCCACACTGTGCTACATAATATAACTGTGTAGGAAAGCAAGTATATGTGTGTGTCAGGTCACTAAAAGTGGAAGAGGGCAATATTTTAGATATGTCCAGGCATATCAGAAGTGGTCAACACATGGCCAGAGTCTGTGCAGAAAGAGTTGGATAGCATAGTGCAAAACATCAACCCGGAATCTGGCCATACGTGTACAAACAGTTAGTCAGTGTTAAAAACATTCCCTCCACAATTTTACAATGTAAGAGGTGTATACTGCAGGTAAAACCAGTTCATGTGTAATGATGTTGACAGTCATATCAGTGTCCAATATAGGTTTATAAGACTTGTACGGTACAGATAACAGCACTGACTAGGAAAGTAATGTGGATTACAGGAATATACTACTTGTTAACTGACATCTTTCTCTCCCTCCACCTTATCTCCAACAATAATCAACATACCCACCCCAACTGGTATATACTGACTCTGATAATGGCCAATCATTTGATAAATATTCTAATGGTTCCCATGCATGTGCCATATTGAATTATTCTAACATTGTTTGCATGGTGCCATCAACATACCTGTATGCTGTTCTTATTACCATTGTGGTCCCATATATGCATGTGTTCTGTTTGCTATGCAACTGTTCCGTATCTGGTGTCTGGATTAATGGGAATATCTATGCATGCTTTTATACCTAACCCTGGAAGGTGTTGACTATTACTAACCCATATATGATGTTGAACTGGCTAAGGCACCAGGCACCAGCATGTCTGCACCACCCTGCTCATTGGTCCTGCACCACCTTCAGGTGGAACCGCTTCAGGGGATGGGACTCGCTCCCCCCCCTGGGAGTGGGCGGGGACAGGCACCTGTCACCCGTCGCCAGGTCAGGTCGTGGTGCATATAGCGATCAACTCGCAGGTCAGTGATCTTCTACACCAGCTTGAGAGCAGCGTGTAATGATGAGAGAGTCAGCCTGTCTCTGCGGCTCAGCCCCAGCACAGCCACCTTCGGGGCTGTGAAGGTGCAGTGGTGACTGCCCATGGGTGGGGACCTCAGTCCCACTGTTACCACTAGGGGGCTTGTGGGCTTCCGATATACCAACACCCCTCCCCATCAAGGTTTTTACCCCCACATGTGTCATATACTGCCCCTGTATGCGTCTTGTGTGTCTTGTCTGTTAACCTATCCAACTTACCTCCCCAAATATACCTACTACCCCTCCCCAACATCCCACTCCGACCTGAAAAAAAAAGGGCAATCTGTTCCCACAAAAAAATCTCGACCCATACATAGCTGTCCATTTTGCACACGTGTCCACTGGACACATGTAATCTGGTCTAACTGGCATCACAATGAATTTTTGTTGTCCTCACCACTCTCCCAGGGGTTTGAGTGTCCAAATCTACCTCCAAATTCAGTGTATATGCACAGCTGTTGCTGTAAAAGAAATGGGCAGCTATGGACCTTCCCTAAACCCTTTCTGCACATCCCAAGCTATTTTCCCTACTGTCCTTCCCTCTTTGTGCCCCTTTTTTCATCACTTTTTTGTCAACCCTTTTTTCTTTTCTTTTAAAGAAATTAGCGTGGGGGTAAGCAGGAGTAAGCAGTTTTAAGCAGCAGTAAGCGGGTTTAAGCCTGTTTGTTCAGGGCTAAGCACTACCTACACAGGTTAAGCAATTTAGAAGCAAACAGAGTGCAAGACACTGTAACCAGAAATTAGCAGTGCTTAGCTCCATGCAAACCCGCGCAAACCTGCTTACAACTGCTTTAAAGTGCCTTAATCACTCTGTATCCAACAGCCCATGTTCTGCCCAGCAACAAAATATACAGCTCCTGCAAGACATGAACCCAGGACCCTGCACACCATAGACAAAGTGGTTTACCACTAAGCCATGCCAGATAAAAATAAATCCAGTGTTTTCAGAAACATATCATACAGTCCAGTCATGCAACAGTACAGAGAATATATACCAACATCTAGATGTATGTGTATATTAACATCTAAACACATACAACATATCTATATATATATATATATATATATATATATATATGTATATATATATATATATATATATATATATATATATATATATATATCTGGATCTAGGAGTATTGAACGAAAGTTCAACAGTCTGAATCCATAATCATCAAACACACTTTAACGAAAGGGCTTTCACCGAAAAAGCACTTTCATTAAAGTGTGTTAAAAAAAAAAACAATAAATCTACTGTTATGCAGGGGGGCAAGCCCGCCTGCACAACCCCCAACTTTAATATTCTCTCTCCGAGATCACACTACAGTGAGGAAAAGGGAATACTCCCTTATCTGCACCATAGTACGATCTCTGCAACAGTCATTCCCCCACGACTCCCTCTAGCTGCAGGCATACTTCTGTGAAAGTGCTTTTTCGGTAGAAAGCACTTTTGCAGAAGTATGCCCAGCCATTTGTGCTTCGGTTAATAATTCCTTTGGTAATTAGTACCGATCCCCCATATATATATATATATATATATATATATATATATATATATATATATATATATATATATATATATATTTCTAAAACTATAAACATATATATTAATATATACATATATATATATATATATATATATATATATATATATATATATATATATATATTTACATGCAAATGCCTACATCGACAGATATATGTGCCTACATCTATATGTCTACATATACACAGCAAGCTACATATGTGTACACAAATACATATCTATGTAGTTATATACGGACATAGTTATATACGGACATAGTTATATATATATGTAAGCAGAGATATAAATATCTATATCTATATATATCTATATCTGTATTTATGGCCATACATCTGTAGATAGCAATGGCAGATTAACAAACACACATATGTCCACATGCACCGTTAATGGGGTTGAGAGGCCCTACACACTATACTTCTTGTATGAATAGCCATCCCCCCTAAAGCCAAACACATCCGCCCTGCAATACACTACCAAGTGTTGCAGATCCCATAACCAGGATCTGAAAGACATGGGCACAAGATGTTAACAGTACTACATCCCACCTGCATAATGCCAGGCTGGTATTGGTAACATATCATGCAGTACAGTCTGCCTCCCATAGGAAATGTAAAATGTGGAAGCCATCAACATCCCCAGGATACAAATACACAGACACAAATATATATAGATAGATAGATATACATATATATATATAGATATACATGTAACTACACATACACACGCAGTAAGATACACATGTAGAAGGTGCACACAATATGGAACAACCACTATGCCTACAGTTAACACCTGAACAAGTGGACACTGTATGCGCCACCCATACAAATGACAATTGTTGTCTGCAACATATACCCACAGAGAGGTTATAGGGAAAACACCACACACAGGTTTTCAGAAATGGAATATCTTTAATTGTGTACTATTACAGTTCTATATGCCAAGTCATATAGCTGTTCAGACACTGACATCCATATAAACAGAGTAATGCATCTGTGAAACAGTTATACTAATACAGTAGTCTGGAAAGGTTCACAACTGTTGCTGTCCAGGCCAAGCCCTTCAAAGTGTACAATAGTGAGGACAGACTGGGCCACAGGATGCCAAACAATCAACAGTATGTAATGCAAGTGTATAGTTCACCAGCCTCTATCTACACTCTGTACAAAATCACTAGGTGGTAAAGACATCATGTGACCAAATGGGTTGTAACTGTTACATAATAAGTCTTAACTGACACCATCACATACCCAATGACAAACAGAAGAGTCTGTATGGCAGGAGGCAATAGGCTTGCATTAACCCAATTTAGTAAGATACCTTAAGGCAGCTCACTCCTGATACCCCCACATTTTTTAACAGTCTAGGTCATTTGTGGTGCTTCCCCCACCCCAGACTCAATAATACAGGGCCATATACCACTGTTACATACACTGGCTTCTGGAGTGCATAAAAGCACACATGTATTGTGTAGGTGACACCCACACATATATGTCCCCATCCCCACCATATGTGTGGGGGATACAACAGCAGTGGACTGATGGCAGCAATGGCAGTGTGATATACTCACAGCCCAGTATGGAACAACCCTGACAGCATGTCATACGTGCAAAGCTTGGTATGTAGGTGGAGGAAAGAGGCTGGGACACACAGACAAATGTGGAAAACTGTTGCCATACACTAAGTAAGTTGCTGCTGTTACAGGCTAGTCTGCAACATACCCTTAGTCAGGGAATTGAGGTTAGAAACAGAAATGGATGTAGCCATGTACTGATAGCACTCAACACACACATTGCCAGAGAAATATCTGACACAGGACCTGTGTGGTGGACAGGCAACACATGATAGACACACCTCTGGCCACCAAGAGGATATGCCCACAGTTGAGAGCTATGCAGACAGACTGCATTCCAAGGGAAAGTTGTATATGCACACACATCATGTAACACCAGTACTATACAAAGCATAACACAACTCTACTCACACTCTGTCTGCAATTCCTGAACCTCCTACAAATATGTAGCTGCCCTGAGTGTGCTGGTTCTCCTGTAAGAGGTATTGCTACCTGCTGTTTGTAACACTGATGACGACACACAGGAAGGACGCCCATCACAAAGGCAATGTACAGGGACCACGCCCACATGATGTAGGGGTTTAGAGTAGCTGGTTGCCATGACAGTGGTGATTGGAAGTACTACAAATGTGTAATTATATATATATATATATATATATATATATATATATATATATATATATGGCTATCTGGATAATAATATGTACATATATTTCCACCATATGTGGGAGTGTAGCCCTACCCCATCCTCTACAGTCCCACAGTCATAGTGCAAGGGGATGTCAGGTATGTATAGCAGGTATATTAGTAGACTATTGCTACTGTCATTGGGATTGTCTTCACAGACATGGTGTGTGTTGGAGGTCAGATCTGCTTATAACATGTGTGCCATTGGCTACTAACAGACATCCTAAGGACATCATAGTAAAGTACCGCTGCTAGCACGTAATGCCCCTGTGGACTGCAGCAGAGATATTGGCCAATATATGGGGACATTCCGACACACTCTGTACAGTCCATTGGTATACACATAACCTCTTACCGTTAAACATGTGTACCATACCTGACAACATGGATGCAGACAGCCATGTAGATGGGTATAACACATAATGACTGGAATACATTTGCCACCCCTGTCTGGCCTGACACATAATAACCACTAGTACAGGGGTGCCATGGCCACATACTATCCACTAGATATTGACATACATCTCTACAGCATCCCACTGCTCTGTCTGACATACATGACTGTTAAGGGAGGCCCGCATTCATACATCTGGCAAGTATCTGCATATGACATCTCACTGGGTAAGTACACTAAGCTGCTTGGCATGTAACAATGCACTGTGCAGGTTACAGGCATACTGGCTCAACACTGACCTACATCTCCTATGGGGGAATGCACATGTACCTGCATATATAGCAGGTTCTACAGGCATGTCACAAGACAGGGTAAGATAAACCTGTGTGAAAGTGCATAATCACAACCAATGTGAACACAGCCACAGCCAGATATGTTAAGCTAGCATACTATTACAGTATATAGACTATCTGTTCAACAATATCCTCATATGTGCCACTCACAGACTGACCCTACATATCCTGGGCTGCTACACAGTTTAGTCTGATGGCTGTCTGTGGTATGGGACATGTGTGTATGGCCCTACAAACATGTACGCCAATACGGTGCCATATAGTGGAGTAGCATGTAACATCAGATACGACAGGACCTTGAACAATGACATCTACCACAGTCTGTACACAGGCTAAAGTACATATTAACAATACACACACTGTCGACATTCGCCATAAGTACACAGACCTCAGTACTGCACAAACATCTACAGAATGTCCAGGTTATGTCATCAAATATAACCTCTACTGTACATAACATGTGTAGCAGTCTGATAACTTACTGGCTTGTTATCAGATATGATGACACTAATTATGGTGTACAGCACATATGCACATAAAACCAAAGGCACAACACACTGCCCTGTCTGCAGATGACCCTGCAGATGGGGATTCCTCATAAACATGGAACTGACATGGCAGGTATTGAGACATGTAGGACAGTCATATCCACACACACTGTTAAACCAACAGTAGTCCAAATGCAATATAGCAGCACTTACAGTCTATAGTCAGGTCAGGCACATCCCCTTCCTGTGTGTTGCTCGGTTTCCACAGTGTATGTTGTTAGAGGTAAATCCCCAATCCATCTGAGATGCTGTTTGCCAAACAACAGATCTAGTTCCTGCTCACAGTGAATGGAAAGGGCCAACACCAACATGATGTTCCTAGATATTGGAGTGTGTTTCCATGCAATTGGCTATGGGAATGTTACCACAGCTGTTCCACATGCAATCAGCTAGGGGAGGGCTGCAATTCGTGAAGAGGCCATTAGCTGATCATGAGCATCACTTAAAATAAACATGCTGCTGCCAAGCAAAGGAGGTGTAGGTCTCCACATCCACCAGAGAGGGAGTGGGAGAGGCAGACAGAGGCAAAGACAAGTCAGGGAATGGTGGGAGAGTAAAACCTAAGCATGTTTGTGTCACACACCTACCAGCACAGGGTATCAAACCCCTGAAGACTATGCAGTGCTATCACAGCTCTATGCAGTTATTGGATGTGCCACATGGGTTACCTGTTGTGGGGCCCTCAGAACATATGTGATGGTGACTGACGTCTGCAACAGGGATACAGTAGCTATACTGTAGGTGACGTACACGTGCCTGTCCACATGAACAGGTGCCAGCATCAAGACAGCCACACTCTCACAGGGACGCACCCACATTGACACACTTGGCAGGGCCAGTATTACAACTCATGCGTAGTGTGACTGCCACAACACATCACTGTGCAGGCATCACATGCACCACACGGGGTCATACGGGGGTTGTATGGGCAAAGGGTGTGGGGAGGTGTCTGACACCAGACAGTATGCTTCAGTATGCCCATGGGGGTTGTAGGGAGTATGGATGTAAACATACGCACCATACAACACACACAAACACACAGGATGCCAGTACTGACATGCATGGGTGCGTGTCTGCATGGGTGTGTGGTGGTTGACTGTGCCAGAAGGCTGTACACGGCTAGGCGATGGGTATACCTTGGCATCAGGCCACATGACGATGGTCGGCATTGTGGTTCAGGGCTGTAGTGTCTGCATTTGCCCACACAGGTGGGTATTGTATCCTCATCCAGTCACTTCGGTGACTATTGTGTGTGGCCAATGCTGTGCATCACTTGACATGTATGTGTTCTTTAGTCCATGACATGGACGGTGTCTGGGATGTGCACACCTCCCACATGCATGTACAGTGACATGTGGAACTGTACCTGAGGTGTCCTGCCCATGTTGTGAACACAGATTATCATCAGATGTGCCAGTCTTGCCCACCTGTGGAGGGAACTGGTAATGGGCAGCAGGTTTACCCTGCACCTAAATTTTGATAGCATGCTAAAGGCATTCCCTGGTGTCAGAGGCATCTGTCAATACAGGGCATGTTGTCAGGCATGGTATGTCCTTTGTGGGTTAGATGTGATGGCACCACAGGTGTTTTAGGTGTCAATTGGGGAACATGGGGAAGGTGCACTGCCTGCATGTATGTGCATATTAGACAGATGGACAGGGTGGCATGCCCTCTGTAGCCCACAGCTATCACCCCATAGTTACTATCAGTGGCCAATATGCAGTGTACTACCCACAAATTGGCTGTTGCCTAGGCATGTGTGTGTGCATGTATGAGACATGGGTTGAGAGTGTGCTCTTGGTAATACTGGATTTGCTAACTGTGACTGCCTGGCCTTGATGTCACATGTATGGGTATGGCTTTGCACCCCAGCCTCTCAGCTATTTCACATTTGTTAACCCTGTATGGTGGACATTGTGATATATAGTAGGGCCACCATATAAGGTTACATGCAGATGGCACTATTGGGTCCACTCTTTATAGGAAGTCTGTATGGAAGAATAGCCTACTCCCATTCGATAGTATGCACCCTAGGAGTATGTTTCCTGGCATTGTTAAGAGCCAATTCCTTAGGGTGCAAAGATTATGTGGTAAGGGACCTTCTCTTTCTAGAGAGGCCGACATCATGGAGGGTCTATTTCTCGATAGGGGATATGACCGCAACATGGTTCGCAGTATTAGACAAGATACTCTTGGCAGTCCGGATACTGAGACTAATATGGTGAACCTTATAGATCGACAGTTCACTGTAGATAAAGGCTACCCTGCTAATAATAGGCGAATAGGACCGACAGATATGGTCAAATTTGTTACTAAATACACCAGCAACATTAATGCCATCAAAACTGTTATATCCAATAACTGGAATGTACTTATGACTGACAATATAACCAGAAAGTTAATAAGTGCCAAACCAGGCTTTGTTTTTAAAAATTGTGATAATTTAAAAATGATTTTGTGTAATGACAGACACACTGTTTTACCCCCAATGAACTCCATGTCACCACCTTATGGCACTTTTCCCTGTAATCATTGCAAACGGTGTTCTTTTATTGTGGATGTCCAAACTTTTTGGAATCCCCTAACTCAATTCATGTTCCGTCCTAGATTTCATGCTACTTGTGACACCAAGAATTTAGTATATCTTGCAACCTGCAATGAATGTGAAGCTTTCTATGTAGGGTTGACCACCAAGAGGTTACAGGACAGGATATATAACCATTTATATGATATCCGGAAGTCCAAAGAAACGAATGCTTTAGCTAAACACATAATGGAATTTCCCCTACATAGTTTTTCATTCAGGGTATTGCAAATATTGAGACCCAGACAGCGGGGTGGCAATTCAGCCAATGATCTTGCATTGGCGAAACTGAAATGGATCATGCAACTTGGTTCACATTTATTTCCAGGATTAAATGCTTATGTATCTCTGAGACCAGTACTTGAATTAAATAATAAATAACAACTTTAGGACACATTTTGTGTTTAGGGCATCGCCTATATTGGGACCTACATTGTGGGGTGACAGTTCTGCCAATGACCTTGCAGTGATAGGATTGGAATGTATCATGCAACTTGGCTCATACATATATTTTTAGGACTCAATGTCTATATATTTTTGAGACAAGTATCTGAGTTAAATATCATATTATAGCTTTGGGCTATATTCTGTGTTTCATTTGTCTTATCATCTTTTTATTGTTGTGATATATATGAGTAAGATATAATATGCTTCATTTTATACTTTGGATATATTTTTAAATATTGTTTTTATTTATACAAGTCATAGTCACACATACATTTGTAGTAATGCCCCCTTTTTTAGCTTTTAGTTTATAGTTTCATATTGATATATATATACACATGTTGTTGTTTTTTATACATATATTTTTGTTTATGACACATATTTTGATGTGTTATTAAGTTCTATCTCGCCATATTATACTATTATACATTTTTAACCGCATATTTTAAGCATGTGGATTATTTATTCACTTATGCCTATGCTATGTTATATGGGTCTATACAGCAACGGGACATAGAAAATTCTAATGGTATGTGTACGTCTAGTATTTAGAGATTAATGTGATATCGTTGCAGCAATGCACAATGTTATGTGCACAATCGTACATTTAAATTCATATCGGATGTTTCTATGTGCTTGAGTGACGTTTTAGTCACGTGAAACATCGCTCTATGAGTTACGATTTTTGATGTTGTCCTTTTGAAATTCTATAGTTAGAACTACACACTTTGGATATTTAGGAATTCAATAGGGCCATATGGATCATGTAGCTACGTGTCTTAAGTATATCAGGCTCCGGTATACTTTATCATGTTTACGATATCATTTCATTTGACACTTGCGTTTGAATGCAAGTTTTTTATAAATTAATGTGTATGTAGTTTCAGATTGATCTCTGTAGAAATGAGTTTATGAGATACTTTTGTTTCATTCAAGTTTTGCTGCTACAATTTATTGCTGGTTTGCCTTTTTTGTTGATACCAACATCACGATTATATGTTTTGAATGCTTAGCGATACAGTAACGTTATAGTGCTTGATTCCAACAATGACATTAGTTTCTTAAGCATAATCGTGCATTTTTTAAAAACTGTGCTGTGAATATGTGTTTAATTACAAATTGTTTTTTCAAAAATGCTAATTGTTTAATTAATTGGTTGATTTCCCGCCTTGCTGTTTTAGCAAGGAGTATATAAAGGGTTTGCATTTTGTATGTAATGTTGTCTGATGAAGCGTGGGAGGACCCACGCGAAAGCGCTTACTTTTTGGTTTACAATAAAGACTTTTCCTGTTGGATTTTATTGGCACTTATTCAGCTTTATTTGCATCGTGGTTTGGTACTCCTTTTACTATTTTCTTTCTGAATTTTTCGCTTGGAAGGAGCACCTTTTGGCAGGACAGTTGCTTCACTTCAGGTTTACATATAAGAAATATGCAAAACCCACTCCACATTGGCCACAGGTGTCACACACTCACAACCACCTCCACATAGGACACATGTTACAAACACACACACACACACACACACACACACACACACACACATGCACGCCTGTTATGTCTGGGAGTAGACCCCCTACCTAACTAGTTCATTACACTACAGCACTACACAGTTATAGTATACGTCATGGAGATTACTGGAGTAATCCTTACCCAAAGGTGTATATCACATTGGATGACATCAGCAGTATTGCCAAAGTAGGACATTTGAACTGTACTGTGTGTGACTAGCCTATAATGCATTGCTCCCTACACAGACAGTGAGACACACACAAAATATCCACAACCGACATGTATGGGAATAGAACCCCTATCAGAAGTCTATATCACACTACAGCATAGAGCTGTTATAGGACACACCGCAGGGATTACTAGAGAACTCCATCCCCAAAGCTATAATTCACAATAAATGATAACATCAGCAGGATTGCCAAAGTAGGCCATTTGAATTGTACTGTGTGTGACTATAGCAATACGCTGTAATGCTATGTGGTTACCCACGGTTGGTGGTTTGGTCGGTGACAAGGTGGCGACCAAACAAAGCCAACCGCGGTAATTTAGCATTACCCCAAGCATTACCTATATTATTATTATACATGATTATTTAAGAAAAAAAGAAATTGTTTTCTTAAAAAAATTGGCATAATATAATACCTGTTGCCTTACCGCCTTCCGATGATTGGCATCATCGGATGTTCCTTCTGATGTGCGCAAGTCGGTGAATCAAAAGCAGGAAAGAAGCGAGGAAAGCAAGATCTCCGTTGCTTTTTCGTAATCGCTAATATATTTAAATTTTAACATAGCGAGACATATAAAAATAAACAACGGACTTTGCCGTTGCTTTTTACTGTTGTCTCGCTATTTTAAACTCATTTTTATAAAAAGACATAAAAAAGCGGAGATCTTGCTTTTTCTTTGCTTTTTTAAACACTTTCGCTATGTTAAATGGGTTTTTAACAAGCGAGACACGAAAAAAATAAACAGAGATCTCCGTCCTTGCTTTATTTTTGTCTTGTCTGTTAAAACCCATTTCATAATTTAACATAATTGTTTAAAAAAAGTTATACTTACTGAAAAAAAAAGTCGGGGCGACCGGACCTTTCCATTAGTATAACTTCGATAACGAACGCAGCTGGCCAATCAGCGTGCACGTTTTGGGGGGATCATGGTATAATAGCCTATAATGCATTGCTCCCTACACAGACAGTGAGACACACACAAAACATTCAGAACTGCCATGGGTGGGGATGGAACCCTACCACAACTCTACATCATACTGCAGCAGTACACAGTTACAGGATGCGCTACAGAGATTACTGGGCTTCGGCCTTCTCAGAGGTGTATTTCTAGGCGGGTGACATCAGCAGCCTTGCCAAAGTTGAGTATATGAATTGTAAGGAGTGTGAGTACCCTAAAAAGCATTGCTCTCTACACAGACAGGGTCAGACACACACACACACACACACACTTGCCATGTCTGGGATTGGAACATCTACCTAATTACTTTATCACACTACAGCAGTACACAGTTACAGGATGCACTATGGAGATCACTGGGTTACAATCTTCCCACAGGTGTATTTCTAGGTGGGTGACATCAGCAGCCTTGCCAAAGTTGAGTATATGAATTGTAAGGAGTGTGTACCCTAAAAAGCATTGCTCTCTACACAGTCACATACAGACAGACATGCACACAAACGCACACACACAGTTGCCAAGTCTGAGGTTAGAACATCTACCTAATTATTTTATCACAATACAGCAGTACACAGTTATGGGACGCATCACGGAGATTACTGGCCTGCAGTTCTCCCAAAGGTGTAATTCACATTGGATGACCTCAGCAGGCTTGTCATAGTAGGGCTATGGGGAGTGCGGTGTGTGCATGGGCCATAACCCATTCATCTAGGGGTTGACACGCCACATGCAGACACACACAGGGTCATATGTCACAGGTATGTGTATACAGCTGCTAGATGACTACTTCCTTGTACAGTCATGTCGCACAGCTGGCACGTGCACTGTACAGCCTGTAATGCTGACAGATACTGGTGGCTAGTATCTGCAGTGAGTGACATCTGCACCTCATGTGTTTGGGGCCCTTTGGCTGTGTGCTGGGTGGGACAGGCCTGGATGGCTCCCTGTCACAGTCACCCTCTTCCACACATCTATGTACGTTTACCCTTGGCTTATTATAGTGTGTTGTCCTGACATATATGTCTGTATTCCTCTCCAATGTGTGTGCAAGGCATGAGTGGTGCATACTGATGAGTGTCTGCACTAACAACTGCAACTGCCAGATATGTCTGGTCCACTGGGGTTTGCAGTCATGGCCTTCATGTGTTAAGTATGTGAGCATGCCCAGTATGACCTTTCTGTATGCTGTTGACTGACATTGCCTTCATTTCTCTAAGTGTGTGAGCATGCCCAGTATGGCCGTCTGTACTGAATGCGTGGATCGTGTCCAGGTAGTTTGTGCTGCAGTGCTGACCTTTGTGTTGTACACCGACAGGTAGCATGCTATCTCTGCAGGGTATCCATCGATCATTTGGCTTTGACTGTTACTACATTTCTGTATAGCAGGGGGGGCACACCTGACTGTTTCTACCTTTCTACACAGGAGTGGGGGGGCAAACCTGACTGTTATTACATTACTATGTAGGATGTGGGGGGCACACGTGACACTTGTACACATTTGCTATGACTGAACTGGCATGCCAGGTACTTCATTTCATTCTGTATTGCTAACTATCATGCTGACTAGAGGCATAACAGTGGCTTTGGTTGCCCTACATATTATTGTCTGACTTCCTACCCTTCAGAACTAACATCCCACTGCATGCCCTGCTGTGGTCTGTCTGTGCAGGCCTGGGGGAGAAGTTAACCATAGCCATCATTCTGGGGCTATGGCACAGGCTCTCTTTGGGTTTGTCTACACCTGTCCTGCTCGCTGAGATTATTGTTAGGTATGTGAACCATCCTGACTGGCATGTGTGGGGCATATGGACACACATGTTGCTCAGCACATTTCCTGTAGTGGCTTTTGTCACCCTGTGTAGTAATGGATACTGTGGCGACTCCAGTATGTGTTACAAATGTCATGTTGCCATTATGGGTGTCTACTGTCTGCTGCCATAACATTCAGACACCCAATTCCCTTGCATGCTCACATCCATACCATAGCTACAGGTAACAACACATTCTACTCCATTTGGCAATTGGTAGGTTGATTGACTTACCTTGAGGGTGTGCCAGACTTGCTGATGGTGCTGGAGGGCTGCCTATGTCGGATGCACATAGTACACTCCCTATACATGGTTGAACACAGGCAGTGTCATGGTTGGCATCCCTTTTACTGTATGTGCGACTCAGAGAGAGGTGTCATTCCCTAGGTCCCTACTGTGTCAGTGCATGTGCTATGCGTTGCCTCTTTGCCAAGGCCAGGGCATACTGGCACACCTCCTTCTGCCTACTGGGGCAGGCTCAGGTTGTTCCTCCTCTGGGTCATTCTGTGCCTGTGCAGGCCTTGGCATTGGTGGAGGGCTGTGTGGCCCTGCCCCTGCCCCGTGGTGTTTCTGCTGCAGCTGTTTCCGCAGGATCATACTGTGTAGCATAGCACATACCATAACAATTTGGGTACATGTAGCTGGTGAATACTGTAAGGCTCCACCGGATGTGTCCAGACACTGGAACCATAACCTGAGCAGCCCAAACACACGCTCTATTATATGTCTGGCCTGTGTGTGTGCCTCATTATAGCATTGTTGTTCATGTGTGTGTGCATTTCTGATGGGTGTCATCAGCCACGGCTCCAGTGTGTACCCAGCATCCCTCACTAGGTGACCGTAAGGGATGTCTCCATTAGCAAATCTCTGGTACAGCTGCATCAGATGCCATATGTGGAAATCGTCATAGCTTCTAGGGCAGCCAGCACACACATTCATTATAATGCCCTGGGTATCACATAAGACCTGGCAGTTGATGGATGGGATGCCCCTGCAGTTGATGTAGGACCTACCCTGCTCACCGGGTGGTGCTTTGATGCGTATGTGCATGCAGTCTATAGCACCCACTACCCCAGGGTATTCTGCTTTTTGGTGGAAGAGACACATATTGCTGGTCAACACCTCATGGGTGTTGAGGAAATATACAAGCTCACTGTCATGTGCTGACATGGCATCAAGGAACTCGTGAAATACTCTGGATGCTGATGCCTGTGAGATCCCCATGATAACCCCAGTTGTATTTTGGGAGGTACCTGTGGCTAGTATACCTAGGCCTACACATACCTTGGTATCCACTGGGATGGGTTCCCCTTGGTCAGTTTGGTGTGTCAGGTGTGGCCGGCACAGCTCAACAATTTGCTGTAGGAAGTCTCTGTCCACCCTATAGCGCTCCACTATCTCTAGCTCATGTAGCCCCTGGTAGGTTACCCTGGGTCTGAACACTCTTCTCCTTCTCCTCACTGTGGGTTGTTTGGCAGCATTCACATCTTCACCACCCTCAGCCTCTTGCACATGTTGTTCTATGTTGCCTGCTGCAGCCCTTTTCATTTTGCAGGTTTGTTTGTTAAAATTTCCCCGCTTGTATACACCGGTGGTGTAGAGTGTGGGAAAAACCAGAGGGGAAGGTGTTTACTTTGTTTATAGTAGTGTTCTGGGCTGGGCTAGTCTGCTGCCTGTGTAATTGGCTGTTTCTGATACATTTCACCTGCCAGCTATGCTAGTTCTTATTTAATACCTTCTTACTGCTGTTTTCCCTTCCCATTGCTTCCCTGTTTAAGCCCGTGTGCACGCCGCGCAAACAGAGTGCACGAATGTGCACACTGCTGCTATTTCCTGATTTAACTTCACTTTTCTTCCTGTAAAACCCGGTGCATGGCACGCACACCTGCTTAGGCTTTGTAAAACGCTAGGCAGGTTTAGACACACCCCGTAGCTTAGCTGTGCTAAGCTAGGAGCAAACCCGAGCCACAGGGCTCCAATCCGCTTACAGTATGCCTGACACACCTACCTCCTAGGCTTGCACCCAGCTATTCATACTCTTACACTGTTGGGACCTCACTCACATGCTGGGGAAAACTGGGATTCACTATCCTTCCCTCATTTGCATAGGATTGTCTGCTAATGCATAGTTACATGTCTCACACTGAGCCTCCCCTCTTAGCAACCACTACTCACTGGCCAGGTTGTCTTCTGCCTGCCTTTGACTTACATGGCAGAATACTGATTTTAGTTAGAATGCTTATTTTAGGTTTATTTCCTTATTTCCCCCCCGATCCCGTTTGCACGCCACTGCCCTATGCTTAAACAGCTGAGATAGGCTAAAAAAAAACGTTGATTTTATTATTTTTTGTATTGTTTATAATGCCAATGGCCTTATACGTGGCCACTGGCATGCTTCCTCAATGATATGCAGCCTTTATTTGGAGCTGTCATAGCTCCATTTTGGTTACTAACCGAGTACATTTCTGCAGGTTGCACTAGTCCTGCACGGACGGTCACAAGCTTCTTGGATCGCAAAATTACCTAATTTGCATGTATTTCTCATGCAAATGGATTGATTTGCATACAAGGGCTTCGTCCATGCAGGATTAGTGCAGGAGCTCTTGTGCACACCCCTGCAGGCTGTTCTTGGATTGCACGGCAGACATATTGTCTGCTTGAGCTCTTGCACCCATCTTGCACTCCATGAAAGCATTTGAAAATCCAGGGGCTAATCTGATAATATTTACATGAAAGATAGATGACAAGCAATTCAATCATAGTAAAGTAGGATGTATTATATATAAAACCTCAGTAAAAGATTATAGCACACAGTTATTTAACATATTCACCCTTACTGATGAAGTCTTTCAAAACTTATTACTTAATATAAATAGATGGTAATAATATGTATACCTAATATTTATAATACAATGTATTTTACTGGATATATCAGAAGTTATAGTTCATTGTTTGCCAGCATTTAAGTAATCACTCTGTTTGTTGCTAACTTACTTAAAGCATCAAGTTTTTATGTGAACATTGATGAAAGTTAGTGTATTTTAATTATCGGTGCATCCCTCTTACCCCTATTTCCTACACATAAGGATTTTCATATCTGTCATTTCTTATAAAATGAGTGAAATTATAAGTTAAAACAACAAATTCACTTATTGTGATTAATGATTACAAGTTCCCTTTCTATATGCATAAATTGCAATGTTTTGGCATATACTGAAAGTTTTTAGATTTAAATGGCAACAGTCTATTTTGTGTAATCAGCAAAGGTTAAAATGAGTGATTACTGTCAGTTTAATACTATTTGCTCAGAATGCGATTGTTACATTCTGTGACATTCCTAGTTGAGGCTATTGTATCCCTTATAGGTTCATAGGTTCATAGATTGGTACTAAGCTAACTGCCTCTGTGAGCCATTTTAAGCCTAGCCAATTATCCCTTGTGAGACTTAAACCCCGCACCTCGTGTTTGTAAGGCAAACACCTTAACCATTAGGCCACCCTTCCCCTTGAACAACTTTGTCAGTTTGATGTCATGTATGAAACATTAGTTACCTTGGTAGCAGCTTAAGTATCATGTATGGTCAAGATGGGTTAGAAAACCACAATTCAAGTTAAAGCAATTATACGACTTGTTATGCACATTTACTTATATGAGAAAATAATCATGCTTCCCCTTGATGTTCAACATAGTGTATGTCATTTATGACAAGTTAAAACAGTAGTGTTATTATACACAAGCATATGTTATTAAACTGTCTATTGTCAATTTAATATTATTTTGTTCAAAATATGATTGTTACATTCTGTGACATTTCATGTTCAGGCGTCTATTATTTCTCTTAAACAACTTTGTCAGTTTGATGTCATATATACAAGTAGTTACCTTGGTAACTGCTTAAGTATTATATATGGTCAAGATGGGTTACAAAAACTACAATTCAAGTTAAAGGAATTACATGACTTGTTATGCATATTTACTCATATAAGAAAATCATCATGCTTCCCCTTGATGTTCAATGTAGTGTATGTCATTTATGACAAGTTAAGACAGTAGTATTTTTATACACAAGCCCATGTTATTAAATCCTGTCTTTAATATCTGAATTCAGCAAACTGCTTCATCTTATATGACAATTATATATTTTATGTCTAGATTTACTAAAATCATACATTACATAACTAGTGTGTGTGTGTGTGTGTGTGTGTGTGTGTGTGTGTGTGTGTGTGTGTGTGTGTGTGTGTGTGTTTTTTTTTTTTGAGGGAGCTATTGCTTAGTTATTTGACAGACCACAAGCTGTAATGCTTATTCTTATTATTAGCTCCTTTCAAGCATGTTTATACAGTCCACAGACTTTAAATTATGAGACCCTTCTAGTGTCTTATTTGATATAAGTATATTTCCATCCTTACATACACACATATCAGTACTTCAAGCACGGGCAACAATACCCATCCAATTTTGCCAGAATACCATTCACTAGTTCATGTGGTGTGTTTCCAGGCTGTTCTTAAAATATCCAAACCAATATTTGTCCTGCTCCATTTTACCAGCTTGTTCCATGCAGTGGCCACTCTGCCAGTGAACCACTCAGCACACCTGCCATTCCCACAGATATTTCCACAACAGCAATCTGATGACTCTCTAGCACCTCTCGGCAACCCCAAACACCCCTAGAATCAGCTATCCCCATATGCCCAACACGTCTCAGCGAACTCACCTCTAGACCACTGCAAAGGGTTCTACACAAGACCAAGTGCTCTTAGTCTTTCACAATAACTCAGACTTCCACTCTTAAGTAAGTCTTTAATGTGTTTGGACCAAAATATATTTTAAATATAAAATTGCACTTATTCTTATTACTAATTTTTTTATCAAGAATCAACTTAATAAGCTAAGCAAAGTGTTGGGAGACCATCAATATGTGTACATTATATATATATATATATATATATATATATATATATATATATATATATATATATATATATATCTATAGTGATGCACCTGAAGCAAAGCTTCACTTCACTGCAACTTCAAGCCTAAATTCCCTCCCTTTCAGTGAGGCAGCAGACAGGAAAAGAACGGAGCGCAAACAGATAAAAAAAAAAAAAAAACTCCCAACAAGCCGCCACAACAAGAGATAGCACATTCTTCCAGCCTTCCCACCTCTCACTCAGCAGATGTATAAACAAACTATTCTCTGCCAAAATATCTCAAATCACAGTTTTATCCACCCCCTTCCCCTGGATCCAAGCTAAAACACCAACTATTTCTTCCTAATACACAAACATCACTAAACCTTGATCACAAGCCACAACCCATAGCTTCCCGGAGATGAAAATGGCAACATACAACAGCTGCCAGACAGCTGCATCCACACACACCATGTCAGACTTCATCAAACAGCACTCAAAGCTGTGATACCTGCCATAATTGATATTAACTATGTTTAGACAGAATAATAATGACATTTGTACTAGCAGCCAGACACAGCTGCATCCACGCACACCATATCAGGATTGATCAAACAGCACTCAAAGCTATGAGACCTGCCATAATTGATATTAACTATCTTTAGACAGAATAATAATGACATTTATACTAGCTGCCAGACACAGCTACATCCATGCAGACCATATCAGGATTGATCAAACAGCACTCGTAGCTGTGATACCTGCCATAATTGATATTAACTATATTTAGACAGAATAATGATGACATTTGTACTACTATTATTCAGCCAGGATATACATGACATTTCTAAAGCATACTTTAACTGAAGAAGGTATTAGTCTCCATGACAGCATTTTTTTTTTCAAAACACTCTACTATTACTGCTATTATATATAATGTTAATGTGTTACATTTGAGTCTGAACTCTGATGCCTTGTTGAATTAGTTAATTAATTACTTATATTATTCTAAGTAAAAACAATAAAAATGACCAAGATAAGTATTCATTGAGTTCAAGTAGGGGAATAGAAATTTCTATGCTTATATAATATGTTGCTTTGTTTGACTTATATATAATGTAAATAATAACCCATCTTGACCTACCTTTGTTTGTGTAGAATTAATGGACTCTTTGAACATTCTGAATAAATCATTACAGTTTCTCAGTTGTTTAAGAAACCCTCCTTTTTTAAATAAAAACAAATGATGTACTATATCAGTTGATACTTTGAGAGATGTAGTTGTAAGAGTTATTTTTTTGGAACGGCTATCTTGTAATCAGTTTTTTGTTTCTTCTTTCTAGCATCAGTCCAAGGATTAGTTTATTTTATTCTTTTAAGAATAGGGGCCATCCATTCAATTTCCTCTGGGATAGACACTATGTTATTGTTTTTGATGAATATAGTAGCTTCTTCTAAGTCATTAAATGTTCTCATCTCAATGGCAAAAAGTATTTTATCTTGGCTGGAAAGGCCAGCTGTGCTTTAATGTTGCTTTGTTTCAACAGTTTTATTACTGGCCAAACTTTTTTCCTTTGTTCTAGTGTTCTGGAAGAATAATCATTGTCAAACCTTATCAGGCTTTGATTGTATTTTAAGGGTGTTTTTTTCCAAGCAGATTTTAATATTAGTTCCTTGTCCAGAAATGAAAGAAATTTTATAACTATGGATCTAGGTGGAGTATTTGTTGAGTTAGAAGCAGGTTTCCTCAGTGCTCTATGTGCCCTTTCAATTCTAAATGATAGTCCCTCTTTCAAGTCTAAAAATTCAGGAATCCAGTTTAAGAATGAAATAATGTGTTCTCATTCAGTGTTTTCAGGCAGACCAAATATCCTTATGTTGTTTCTCCTTTCCCTGTTTTCTAAGTCATCTATTGTATTAAGCAGCCATGTATTCTGTTTAAGCAGAAATACTTTTTGGAATGCTTCCTCTTTGAGTCTCCCTTCAATGTGATTTAGAGAAGTCTCTATATTTGTTATTTTTGTATGGTTTTGTTGCTTTAGTTCCTTAAGAGTATCAGTCTGTTTTTGAGAATTTAATTTGAGATTTTCTAAGTCATTTTTAAAGCCATCCATCTTCAAAGATAGAGCCTATTGTGCTATAATGATAATATGTGTTTGAATAAGAGGGTTGAATCTAAACAGCAAAGTACATTTGCTTGTAGGGGATGCAATCATTGCCAACATATGAGTAACAAAAATTATTTTGTACATCCCTCCACTAATTATAAATATGTTTTTAAGCATTATGCAGATTGTAAGACTAAATATGTCATTTATTTAGCCTACTTCATAAGAGGTTTGAGTTTCTATATAGGGATGACAAACCGTACCCTAAGGGACAGAGTCAGAGAGTATATCTATGCTATCAATGAGGATGAGAAAAATGCGCTAACCAGACATATTTTACAGCACAATACTACCCATAGATTCCTTTCTTTGGTCATTGCATTAGTTCCAAGGATGTGTAGGCTAGGAAATTTTAAAGTTCGAACAGAACAGCGTGAAATCAAGTGGATAGTTATGATGCAGGCTGACAAAAGCTTTGGTCTTAATGATAAAGTAGTGTTAAGGCCATTTTTAGCTGAAAGACCATTGATGCATTAACTTTTGTTTTATGTGATTTTTTAACACATACATTTTAAATGTTTTAAACTTTTTTTTGATATATTATTATTTATTAGCTTCAATATATATTGATATGTACATATTAATTTTAAATCAAGTTCTGAGCTAATGTGTTTTAGAATGTTTCCATTGTTTTCATATGCCAATAAATATGTGATATGTGGCTAATTGTTGAATTAGTTTTGACTAATTGTTTCACTTGTAAAAGGGGAGTGTTTTGTGCACTGTATTATTAAAGTCTGATGAAGCGTTCATCGAGACGTGAAAGTGCTTACTGACCTGGAATAAATTGTTTGCCTTGTATTGCCTTGTGTGCTCTCTCTTTTTCATATATTGGATTTCTGCATTTATTAAGAGGAGCTTCATCCATCAGCCACTTGTTTATTTCATAGGTTCATAGGTTCATACTAGGCTATCTGCCTTAGGGCATTTATAAGCCTAGCCAGAGTGTGTATGGCTTTCGCCACCCATTTTAAATTAATTTTGCTATGCCCTTTTTCGATTTTAGTATACTCTGCCTCTGTCTAACAGTGACACAGAAGTGATACCTGGGGTAAACCTACGATCTCCCATCCACTCATCAAGATTCCTCTTGAAGAGAGTCAATGAGGGACTCTGCCTAACCTGGACTGGAATTTTATTCCAGAGTGAAGGGAGCCTCTGGGTTATGAATCTGTCCAGCATGTCCTATTTATTTCAGTGCTGAGGTTCAAGTCCCTTGAGCGCGTAGCTCGATGGGATTTGGATTTTCTGAGGTGCAGCATGTCCATTACTTCTGGGTTGGACATGGCTTTATACGTCAGGCACAGATCGCCTCTGAGCAGGCGGTATGCCACTGAGAGCTGGAGTTTCTTTAACCGGGCAACATACGGTATCTGTTTGAGCCCCTTGATCCTCTTGGTGAGGTACTTTTGGGGTCTTTCCAGTTGCTGCAGGTGTCTGGTAAGGTACATCCCAAAAGGGGCATTGTACTCAATTATGGGCCTGATGAGGGATGAGTAAAGAAGCACGATGACCTCCCCTGATCTAGATGTGAATCCCTTCATGATTAGGTGGGCTATATAAAATGTTTTTCTAACCACTTTGGCCACGTGGTTGTCAAATGAGAGATTGCTATCAACTTGGGTCCCCAGGTCCCTAATTACTTCTTCTGTACTTAATGGATTACCACCTATGTGGTAATTTGTGGGCACTTTGTTTTGCCAAAGGGGATGACTATACACTTTTTGGCATTTAGCTTGAGGCCATGGCTCTGGCACCAGTTGTCTGTTTCTATGAGGCCCTTTTGGAGGATGCTTGTGTCGGCTGGAGAGTCTATTATGGCGTCCAGTTTGCAGTCATCTGCGAACTTGGTCAGCCACAGTCCTTCCATGTTGGCCTGTACCTCCGAGAAATATATACCGAACAAGAGAGGTCCCAGGACTGAGCCTTGTGGGACGCCACTTGTAACTGGTTTGGAGTCTAACATGGCTCCTGCTATTCTAACCATGTGGGTTCTGTCCTTGAGCCAGTTTGCAACCCATCTAGTGACATAGGGGTTTATATTTAAGCTGGTGAGCTTATCTATAATGCCCGAATGGGGTATTGTATCAAAGGCTTTTGCGAGGTCCAGGTAGGCTGTGTGGACCACCTTCCCCTTGTCAATGGCCTTGGTGACTGTTTCAAAGAAATTGACCAGGTTTAAGAGGCAGGATCTGCCCTTAACAAAGCTGAACTGGGTAGGATCCAGTGTCTGTAGGTCCCCAATATCTTTATTTATAAGGTCCGTGATGATCCTTTCCATAGCTTTGCAGACCAAGCTAGTGAGACTTATGGGGCGATAGTTTCCAGGATCCATTGAGGCACCACCTTTGTGGAGAGGGACCACTGTTGCTGTACGCCACTCTTTGGGTACATATCCTGTAGTAAGGCTGAGAATGAACAGTAGTTTTAGGTTTGGGTTTAGCTCTTCTTGCAGTTCATGTAGGATGCAGCCCGGGACACCGTCTGGTCCCATTGATGCTGTGTTTCTTGCTTTGGAGAGGGCAGCTCTTACCTAAGCATCTGAGATGCCAGGGGGGCAGCACTCTGCTGGGATAGATATTAGCCCTTTTGGTGGGGAGGGGGGGGAGAAGTTTGCGCTGAACCTGTCAGCTAGGATGTTGGCAATGTCTGTGGGTTCGGTGTATTTTTTGTCATTTTGGACTAATTCTGAGCATATCTGGGAATTCCCACCCAGGTTCCTAACATAACTAAAGAAAGCCTTGTGATTGTCCTTAGTGTCCTGTGCAATTTTTCTCTCGAAGCTGGCCTTAGACGATTTTATGAGTGCCCGTAGTTTTTTGCTAATACTGATCAGAGATGCCTTCCCTTTTTGGGATTTTGCTCTATCATGTAGTAGCTTCCTCCTTCTATTCTATAGTTTGTTTATGGCTGGGGTCCACCAGACAGGACGCCTGCCTTTGGAGGATTGGGTCTTGGTTTTATTTGGGATTGCATGATCCATGCATTCCTGAAGGTGTTCATAGAATGCGTTTATAAAGGATTTTGCGGTCTGGGCTGTATTATCCACAGGCCCGGGGGCTTTGAAGGATTCCACCTCGGTTTTGAGGAGTGTGAAATTTGCTTTAGAGAAGTTTTTCACTGTGGTTTTCTGGGCATGGGGTGAGGTCGAGATGTGAATATCCAGTGAGATTAGTTTATGGTCTGATCTTACCAGTGAGGGATACACTTCTGGTCTGGAGCATAGAGTCCCCATGTTGGTGATGATCAGGTCCAGTATGTTTTCCCCTCTTGTGGGAGTGGTAACAAGTTGTTCCATAGCATTTGAGTTTATAAATTCTAGGAACCTTTGGGCTAGGGTGCTGGAGCTAGAGTAATGCTCCCAGTCTATGGTTGGGTAGTTGAAGTCACCCAATATAATGGTGTTTGAAGAGACCTTCATATTTTCCAGTGTTGTCAGGAAGGCCAAGTGGGGTTCCTGGGTTTGGGAGGGTGGTCTGTATTTGGCTGTAAACTGGAAGGCAGTTTTACCCACTGTTAGTTGCACATGGATAGTCTCTGATGCTTCGTGCTGTGTCACCAACCTGGAGGTGTGGGTATCTTTGACGAATATTGATACTCCCCCTCCTTTTGTGGTTCGGTCCAAGTTTTGAGGCCGAAAAGCATGGTATGAGGTATAACCTGGTAGTGCTGGGGTGCTCTCGAGAGCCTTGAGCCAGGTTTCTGTTACTGCACAGATATCGATGTTCTCCATGCTAAGGAGAGTTTCGAGTGCGTGCATCTTGAGGTTTAGACTTTTGGCGTTGAGTAGCATTACTCTTAGTTTCTTATCCCTTGTGATACCTATGGACGTGGGTTTGTCTTTTGAGCCTTGCCTAAAAAAGGCACTATGGGGGTAGCAAGAGCCTTTGCCAATATCCGAAAGCCCAGGGGTGACAGGTGCAAGCCGTCCCTAGCGAAGCATCGTGGCTTGTCGAGCATGTCATCCCAGGCTGACAGGCATTGGATCCCCTTTGAATGACACCAATACTTAAGCCAATTGTTGAAACTGATCATCTTGTCTTCATACTGTGGCATCATTCTTGGTGAGGGTAAGATGCTACTCAAGGTCAGGGTCATGCCGGCCTGGGCTACATGCTCAGAGAGCTCCTCTATGTCTCTTTTCATTTATTTCAAAGATAGTCCATTTAAGGTAGATGTCATCAATTGCAGTTCTTTTTTCAAAGCAGCATCTGAATGAGAATTCCCTGAGTTGTTCATATTCAGTGTCTCAATATATCTCCAAGTTACTTGACAGGAAAATTTTTGTAGGTCTCCACCAAAATTGATATTTATGTAGTTTAGTAGTTTATCTATAGATTTCTGATGTTTTAAACTTGAAAATAATAAATTTTTCCTATACTGCTAGTTTATGGTGCTCTCAAAATTCACTGCTCTCAGTTGGCCATCTAAGCTCCGCCCACATCTTTCTCTAGTGTCAATTTAGATTCTGACAAAAGTTTACTTAACATTTTGCCATTTTTAATGCCACAGACATTTCTGTTTATTAACAATGAATTTTGTACTTCACATTCTTAAAAAAAAAAAAAAAAAAAAAAAAAAAGGAAATACTACTAAATTCATGCATTTTACCCATTTTTGATATCATTATTTAATTTTTATTGTTCTCAACCTGATGAAGTATGTGTTATTTTAACGATAAAAGACACATTGAACTGAAGTTTTCTGACAATAAATCCAGTTTCTGACATCCACAGACATTTTTGAGCATTATATTATTTTTGATGGATTTAAATTGATGTGTTAATTATTTTGAATGTATTGTCACTAGTCCGGTAAAAAAAAAAAAGTTACAACTTGAACTTATTTACTTTTCTTAATGAAACTTGCAGAGATCCTACAGAGAATGAACTATACCTAATACTTCAAACTTTCTGTCAGGATACCCTAGCGTACCGAAGATGCTGGCAGAGTGAGTATCAAGATTAAAGTCATGACAAATTATTCATCAGTTGTATATGAAGTGGTAGAAAATACAAAAAGTCTATGATTTCCCACTGTATTTGAAAGAATAGTGACTATTTTGTGTTCGTTTCATTTTTTTTCTGATCTGGAAAATTACATTTCATTTGGCTCTGACGTTTTGAAGTTTATTTAGTTATATTTAATTTGGTAATTTTAATTTTATTTAATTTTGTTTAATGTGCCTAGAAATACCATTTTGTGCCATGTGCTGGTGAATAATGACATGTAAGGATACCAAAAATTGTCATTTTGGGTGCTAAGGATGACTTACGTTATACTAATTTCAACCAAATATTGCTCACAATGTTCTAGTTTTGTTTATAAATCCACATTCTTTCTAGTCTGGAAATAAAGCAGATGATGTCAACTTCAAGTCATCAAAGATTCAGATTGGACACAAGCTCACGAAAGTCTTATGTTATTATAAAATTATGATCCCAATTCATACTATGTTTTGCTAGTGGACTCACTTTCCCTTGCAGACATAGCAAAGCTCCACAGACATATATAGACATCCAGGAGACAGTATGTAGGCAACAATTTTCTTTACTGAGATGGCAGCAACTGAGGATGCAGGACAGAATCATGTGACAGCCTGCCTGTACTCTAGCCTTACAGAATACTTAAAGACTCACTGCACTATATATTACATCACTGACTCAACCTCAGAAATATTATTAATGACTTCTGATGCAAATGACTAGCCTTAGTTGTTGTTGTGTCTTTCGGCTTTTCCCGGTTAGGGGTCACCACAGCGGAACTCCGGTCTGCTAATGATTGGCAGTAGATTTTTACGTGCCGAGTTGCCGGCCCTGACGCACAACCTTCAACGAAGGTACGCCCATTCACGCATGTCTCCACACAGAAGATGCTCTAGCTGAGAATCGAACAGGACAACGTCTTACTGTGAGGCGACAATGCTACCGCAGCACCACCACCGCAGTATAAATGACTAGCCTTAGTATAGCTTATAAATCTGGGTAACCTTATGTAAAAGCACAATTACATTTGCATATTGATTCTACAAACAATAGAGCATCTTGACAAATACAAATAAGGAAGGCATTTTTTTTTTCATTAGGAATAATATTTCTTATTTTGTGGTCAAAATTGTAAATTATTTGGATGCACATGACAGTGAATGATAGGAAGTGATGAGGAAGTTCTTGAAGGCAGTTTTTTTTATCTTGAGTTACCCAGACAGAAACCTGCAGTGATTCAAACTGAGGATCTTATAAATTAAGATCCCAGAATGCACTTTTCATTTGACCTGCTAGAAAACCAATTTGCATTAGCAAACATGGCACATTGATGTTGGTGTTTTGGTACACTAGTGATGAAACAACAGAATTTTGTTTTGAGTTGAAAAGAGTTTGGTTAAGTTGTGCTGATGCAGCTGTCATAACATGCAAGGCATATTCTGGCAGAGGGATTAGGATACTTTCTGGAAGTAATTCTCCTGTTTCTCTTATCAAGACATGTGCAACTTGCTGATAAACAATGAAGAGAAGATTGTTTTATGTATGCTGTAATGGGTAAGCAGACACTTCTGTCAAATACCCATCCAAGCATTTGTACTGAGTCAACAGTGCTACCATGACACCCAGTCATACACAAACCATTTTTTATCATAAGTTTGATTGCTGATGCTCTCTACTCCACATCACGCAGAATCACAGCTCAATGTTTATTGCAATATTATAGCACACATATGAAAACATCACATATAAAAAATATACATACAAATAAAAAAAGTCAAAAACAAAATAACCAGAAAATCAAGGCATTAATCTTATTATTCTATACAAGCCTGCATCAATCTAAATGAATTCATCATGTAATATTGTCAGAAAAAAAGTTATGAACACTAAGATACCAACATTTCATTCAGGTTAAAACTCATCTCCTAGCAGCTCAAATAATAAGTACCTTGTAGTTTCTATTATTTATTTTGCATTTATGATCTCTGGTCTTCCCAGTGGGAGGATTCCCAGAAAGTAATATGTTTCTGTAAAGGCAGGTTAGGACTATTTATACTTATTTGCAATGGACTATTAGTTTTTGGCAAAACAGAAACCCATTTCTTTTCCTTTACCTCTATATGATCTTCTCATTGCTCCTCCAACACCACCTCACTTTAACGTGCCCACTTAGCAGGCATACATTCTCTTGTTTCAAGATCATTAACTCTTTATTTTATATTGCATAAATTCTGCATTTTTGTGTAATGTTCTTGTTTCAGAGGGGGTGCTTTCCATTTCCATGATCTGGTGATAATCTTCTTATCTACTAGCATTAATGACTGAAGTAAAGCACCCTGTGACTTAACTAATTACAGACAGGTGTCAAATCCTATCAAAAAGAGAGCCTGAGTGGGAACCACCCTCCTTTTCCTGAGTTTATGACACCAACTGTCCAGTACCTTTTTAAAATGGGTTAGTACATGAAACTCTCAAAAGATATACATCCAATCCCCAAGTGCATTTAAACTACACATCCAGTAATAAGAGGACACATTCATAAACAGTGGATGGAGCCTCAAAGGGGTGAAAAAGTATTTGAATAAACATTACCATATAAAGAACCTAAACTTCCTAGATTTGGCTGTGTGCCTTGGAAGCTGAATCAGGGCCCGTTATCTCTCCCGGGTCAGAACAATTCCTAGACTTTTTCCCAACCAAACCTGTATTTATCAGTAATTAATTTACCTTTTTTCCTCTACTGTCTTGCAAACTCTAGAAATGAACCCCTTTGGAGACAAAAGCGCCAATCTGGTTTTCACACAAGTCTTTACCTATAGCAGCTAATCCAACTTTGGCACTTTAACCAGCTGATTATTAGCTACTACTTCATCAAGCTACTGAAATATTCCCTAGGTACCATCTTTGGCTGCAAATGCCACCTGGTGCTCTTGAAAGAATATTAATGTACCACCTACCAACAACTTATCCCAATAATAAAGTCGTATTAAAGAGCTTATATGTTGATTTGCTGGAATTTTATACAAATCAGGAAGCAAATTAATGACTGACGTCTAATAGTAATACTTATTAAGTAGTCTTAAGTTGTGTATGTCTTGTATTATTGCCATTTGTTTTTAGTTAGCGTCTCAGATCTCGTGTTAGTTTTCCCAGCAGTGCATTCTAGACAAGAGTTTCAAACAGACCTGGATCAGGCATCACCTTATGAACCAGACAGCTGTCACCTCTAAGTAAACTAGAAGAAACAGAATATAATGATGGTTCCTAAAACTTTTTTGTATAGTACGTTTTCCAACCTGTGTTTTTTCTAGTAAGAAGTCATTACCCTTTACAAATTCTTTCGGATAAGTTATTTAATTGCTGTTAAATGGAGTTTTATCTCAATAATATGTTCAATTGGTGAGGTATAACATGGCAAACTGGTCTCTCTAGAGAGACTAGGCAAGCCTTTCAGAACTAGGGAGGGATTCAGAGTAAGATTTCCTGTCAATAGATACACACTGGACAAAGTTTAAACTGTCATTCTACCATTGTCTCTGGAGCTTTAATGATGGGATAATTTTTTCTTATTTGACCATTTATTCTGCAATCATATTTTATATCATTTTTACTGACGCATGAGTCTACATTTATTGACATTAAAGCAGAGGTCACTGCTACTGCATCAAGTGTACACTTTCTGTAAAACATTCTGGAGACGTACAGCATGTTATTATTCGAAGTAATTATACAACATAGTTTGTAGTCAGCAGTATATTTTAGTAAACAGCTTCCCACTTTTATATCTTGCAGTGATAATCTGAAAAAAAACAAGCTCGACGTAAGATCATCAGTTTTACTTGTGAAAAAACTAGACAGATATCAAAAAATGTGGCAACTCAGAGTGGAAAAATTAAATGCCAGTGATCCTAGAGTCAAACCTCAGGCAGTTCAGCAAGGTCTACCTGGAGATAAAAAATATCAGTGACAATTTTGTAGGAGGATGGAAGGAGGGACGGTTGAGATGGACAGAAGACAACATGGATCCAGCATTATGGTAAGCACATAACTTTTGTATCTGATACTGTGTTTTGTGTTCACCTCAGCCTTTGGGACAGAGACCCAGAAAGATAATTGGGTGGCCCTAGGAGAGAATGTTTTGCAATACAGGAGAGCTGAAAGCTGTTCAGGATTTAGACTGAAGACAAAGGTATGAGTAGAGGTCCATATCTCCAATGCACATATATCATCCAAGGAAGGATAACCAAGAAAGGCCATATATTTAGCTAATGTGCTTTAGGTTTAATGGGTAGAGATGAATAAACAAAGGAATTGCAATTGGAAAGCAATCTGGGCAAGAAACTAGCTCCACATATTTGGAACTAGAAAAGGACACAAGTTGGTCTGCTTTCCTGAAATGTTCTTTTCAATCTAAACAGAATCTCAGTTAGCAATGGACATCCAAGCAATGAAGCATATATACTCCTTTGCTGATGAATTTAGGGAAGAACACATGCAATTCAATTGTTTGATACAAAGTGGATTTTGAGGCCACCATAGGTAAAAAAGACAGAATCATCTAAAATAAACCATAACTTTATGAAAGATAAAATAGGGAAGGCTGCAGAATACCGCTTGTAGTTCAGAAACTCTTCTAACTGAAGTAACAGCTATTAGAAAAGAGTCCTCTGAGATAAAAACTTAAGATCCACTGTAGCTGCTGGTTTAAAGGGGTGGGGGTGTCAAGGGCTGAAGAAGAGGAAGAAGAAGAAGAAGAGGTAGATCCCAAGGAGGAACCAAATCCCTTACTAGTGGCCTAAGCAAAAAGGTACCCTTCAATAAGGCCTTGAATAGCTTCAGAGATGTAATTGGGGTATAGTTTTGCCTATATGAATATTAGAAAAGGCTGCCATATAAACCTTACTAGCAGAATAACTAAGCTGTGATTGAAAGAGCTCTGCAAGAAAATCTGAAATAGCCTGAAGGGAAGCAGAAGAAAGGTCCAGTTTCTTAGATGGGGCCCAGATAGAAAAGTGTTCCCATTTGTTGGCAAAAAATTTTCTTGCAGAAGGTATTTCAGATTATGATAAAATATGCAATACTCATTTATTAAGCTTGGGAGTCTAGGCCATCATATGAACTACAGAAACTAAGCAATTTTTATTTTTTTATTTATTTATTTTACATTTGTTGATCGGGCTAGTCTAACTGGATACATGTCCATTTTCAGTATTGGCCTGGGGAGAAAAGCTATACTACTCTCCCCGGGCCTCTACTGAAAATGGACATGTATCCAGCTAGACTAGCCCGGTCAACAAATGTAAAATAAATTAACCTGAAGAACTTCATATTCAGATGAGATTTACCCCAGAGTATGGGAAGTCAGATATGGAGGTGGCCCAGAACCCTTGGAGGCTGAAGGAGATGAGGCCAAAGAAGGAGGGAGTGAGGATCACAGCCTCTCTGCAATGGGCAGCTTTCTGCAGAGACTTGGTCATTAATGGAGTTGGAGAGTAAGCATACAGGAGAGGAGACCCAGAGCAAGGCATGCAGAAGAGCATCCCTCAGTGGCTGTCTCTCTTGGGGGATCAAGGTAAAGAGAGTGCTGCATTTGGTGTTGAAATGAGTCTTTACACAGGTAGCAGAAAAGCTGGCCAAGTGGCCGAAAATGCATGCCACTAGTGTTGATGTTGGGTTGAGGGACCACTTGTGAGGCATAGAAATGCTCCTGCTTAGCTTGTTGTCTAGAAAGTTTTGATTTCCCCATGATGCGTGCTGCTATCAAAACATGTTGCAAGAACTTCTCCCATTGCTAAACCCTCAAAATCCTCTTGACTTAGGGGATATGATCAAGCTCCACCACTATTTATTCAAGTACCACACCACTGCAGTGTTGTTGGATTCTCTCATTACCACACCTCTGGAAGGCAGTCCTGAAAGGCCTTTAACAAAAGAAGGACTGCTCTCATCTCCAAAACACTGAAGTGCAATTGGGCCTTTGATTGGGACCTAGTACCTTGGACTGTTTTCCCTTCAAAGTGACCAACCACCCCATGAAGAAAGCATCTGCGGTTACTGTAACTGTTAAAGTGCAGTTTAAAATATACCTAAATAACATTAATTACCTTTTAATCTTTAGTCAAGAATAACTCTTCAGGATGTGCAAAACATTTTCTTTTTATTTAAACCCACATACATCAGTGCTGGGAGACTACCTTCACAGTTTAAAAATCAGTCTTCCAAAGCAGCAAAAATACATATTTTTTATTTCCTTTTCTTATCAGTATCATACATGCAGAATACTGACATTGACAAATGGGGTCTCTGCAGACCCTCGTGCTTCTTGCTTAGTGCTGCATGTGAACAGTCAACAATCATCTTTTTAGTAACAATAATGTTTTAGAAAAACACAAGCCATTTGGCTTGGTAATCAGTCTTGTTTTCCGACCTTGTATATTTCAGTACCAGTAACATTCTAACTCCCCAACATTCCTTGTAACTACCTATCCCAGCCTGGGAAGGTCAGAGCTTACATAAAACAAAATCTCTTTCATGTTGTGTAGTTTCCTCCCTTCCTGGGCATTCCAGACACTGTAGACCATAGTACATCCCTTAACCATTTCAGCACTTTATTTACCTTCAGTCATCTGTTAATACACTTTACAGCTTAATATTAGAATGCAGTTGTGAAACACTTAGAACTACAATAAGTATATAGCTATAAAGCCCGCTTTTGCGTGCTTTTGCTCTTGTATACGACTCAGCACAGCTCCTCGTGGTGTCCTGCAGAGTTCTACAAGCAGCAGAGAGTGAAAGAGTGACTTTCCTTGATTTTTAAGTATTTTTTCTGGCTTTCGTTTTAATTACTGTATCTCGACTGCATTTCGCCTAAAAAACAGCTCTGCATATTGTTTATACTGTACCTGTGTTGATTCTAAACTGTTTGCACTTTAAAAAAGTTATTTTTGTTTAATTTAACTGTTAGGCTAACACACTCAAGTGCGCTAGCCGTTTTATAGCATTTACTGTTTGCTACTGTATCTTTTTCTATTGTCTCTATAAAAAAAAGAAAAAAAAAAAACAAAAAAATCCTTGTTTTCCCGCCTTACTGAACTAGAATAGTGCAGTCTTCAGATTTTGCTGATCTCTGGGCTTTGTCATAGTTCCTGTGCTATCCATATCCTTATTTGGATAAGAGGAAGCTTCTTTGTTCACCAGTGGGAGTAAGGAGAACTGAGCAACCTATTTGTCCCTAGAGGAGTGGTTCCAGCCCAGCAACCTGTAGTTTATTGGCCATTTTGGGTCAATTCCTGGCTCTTTTCAACCCCCTGCTATAAAGCCCATTTGTGCGCGCTTTTGCGCGAAGTTGCTCATAGAGCCGCATCAGGCAGCGTCGGTTAATCAAGTTTAAACTATTTCTGGCTCCGTAAAGTCTGCTCTTTAATTTTTCCCTTAGAACTGCTCTACTTGCAATCTAAACAGCCTATTCTCTATATGAAAAGCCCAGCACTTGCTCCTAAAGCATTTTTATACAGGAAAAGCACTCTTAAACAAAAAGAAAGTACTTCATTCACCTAAATCCCCTTGAGTACCCATTTCCCTATAGGTCCTTTCTGACTAAGTTACACAGCAATCTTTTACACTATTCTAGCATGTCAAAGGGTCAGTTGCTGGCGTCCTCTCCTGTTCAGCTGGTGAATCTGGGAATCTTGAGGCAATGTTACAATTGCCTCATGTACACAGACAACCCTATCCTCCTCCCAACAAATACAAATATATGTGAGAGATGCAACTATATAGCCAAACTGGAGGCTGAACTCTCTCAACTCAGTACTGGCAAAACCAGTCAGGAGGAGAAGGTAACCACGCACACTACAAACCCAGTCTCACATAGACCTATCACAACTGCAAACCAAACACATAAACACACAAAAGCATATTCAGAGGTGCTGATTAAAAATCTACCAAAACAACAGAGGCCTCCAAAGCAGACACCCAAGCGACCACTACCTCAAGACATAGCACATGCAACACATAGTTCACAAAGTCAGTGTGCTAAACAGTCACAGCCCTTAAGGCCAAACAACATGCCAGACACACTTGTAATAGGTGACTCCATAGTCAGATGAACTGATGTCCCGCTCACCAGACTGAACAAGGAAAAGGTTACAGTAAGCTGCCTGTCGGGAGCTAGAATCCGCCACATAACACAAGCACTTAGGTCACTCCAAAGCAAGTACAAATATGACTCAGTCATTGTCCATGCCGGTGTGAACGACCTGAGACGTACCTCCCTGGACTACATGAAAAGAGACATAGAGGAGCTCTCTGATTATGTAGCCCAGGCCGGTATGACCCTGACACTGAGCAGCATCTTACCCTCACCAAGAATGATGCCACAGTACAAAGACAAAATGATCAGTTTTAACAATTGGCTTAATTACTGCTGTCATTCTAAGGGGATCCAATGTCTGTCTGCTTGGGATGACATGCTTGACAAGCCACGCTGCTTCGCAAGGGATGGCTTGCACCTGTCACCCCTGGGCTTTCGGATATTGGCCAAGGCTCTTGCCACCCCCATAGTGCCTTTTTTAGGCAAGGCTCAAAAGACAAACCTACCACCCTAGAAAACACAAGTGGAAAAAAACTAAGGGTAATGCTGCTCAATGCCAGAAGTCTAAACCTCAAGATGCACGCTCTCGAAGCCCTCCTCAGTATGGAGAACATCGATGTCTGTGCAGTGACTGAAACCTGGTTCAAGGCTCCTGAGAGCACCCCAGCACTACCAGGTTTTTCCTCATATTATGCTTTCCGGCCCAAAAACTTTGACCGAACCACAAAAGGAGGGGGAGTATCCATATTCATCAAAGATACCCACACCTCCAGGTTAGTGGCAACGCACAAAGCATCGGAGACCATCCAGGTGCAACTAACCATAGGCAAAACTGCCCTACAGTTTGTAGCATGCTACAGACCACCCTCTCAAACTCAGGATCCCCACTCAGCCTTCCTGAAGACACTGGAGAGTATGAATGTATCTCCAAATACCATCATATTGGGAGACTTCAACTACCCAAACATAGACTGGGAACATTACTCAAGCCCCAACACCCTAGCCCAAAGGTTCCTTGAATTCATAACCTCAAATGCGATGGAACAACTAGTCCCCATTCCCACAAGAGGAGATAATATACTAGACCTGATAATCACAAACATGGGGACAAAATGCTCCACACCAGAAGTATACCCCTCATTGGTGAGATCAGACCATAAATTAACCTCACTGGAAATCCACATCCCGCCCCCACCCTTGCACAAAAGACCACAGTGAAGAACTTCACAAAAGCCAACTTCACACTTCTTAAGACTGAAGTGGTATCCTTCAAGGCCCCTTGGCCAGTGGAAACCACAACCCACACCGCTGAATCCTTTATAAATGCCTTCTAAGGGCACCTTCAAGAATGCATGGATCATGCAATCCCAAATAAAACCAAGACCCATTCCCCCAAAGGCAGGCGCCCTGTCTGGTGGACCCCAGCCATTAACAAACTTTACAACAGGAGGAGGAAGCTACTACATGACAGAGCAAAATCCCTAAAAGGAAAGGCATCTCTGATCAGTACTAGCAAAAAACTACGATCACTCATAAAATCATCCAAGGCCAACTTTGAGAGAAAAATCGCAAAAGACACAAAAGACAATCACAAGGCCTTCTTTAACTATGTTAGAAACCTGGGTGGAAACTCCCAGATATGCTCAGAGTTAGTCCAAAATGACACAAAATACACTGAACCCACAGACATTGCCAACATTCTGGCAGACAGGTTCAGTGCAAATCCCCCCCCCAAAAGGAGAAATATCTATCCCAGCAGAGTGTAGCCTCCCTAACATCTCAGATGCCCAGGTGAGAGCCGCCCTCTCCAAAGCTAAAAACACAGCATCAATGGGACCGGACGGTGTCCCGGGCTGTGTGCTACATGAACTCCAAGAGGAACTAAACCTGCACATAAGGCTGGTGTTTAATCTTAGCCTTACTACAGGATACGTACCCAAAGAGTGGCGTACAGCAACAGTGGTCCCACTCCACAAAGGCGGTGCTTCTACGGACCCTGGAAATTACCGCCCCATAAGCTTGACGAGCCTGGTCTGCAAAGCTATGGAAAGGATCATTATGGAACTCATAAACAAAGACATTGGGGACCTACAGACATTGGATCCTACCCAATTTGGCTTTGTCAAGGGAAGATCCTGCCTTTTGAACTTGGTTGACCTTTTTGAAACAGCCACTAAGGCCATTGATGAGGGTAAGGCAGTTCACACAGCCTACCTTGACCTTGCAAAAGCCTTTGACACAATACCCCACTCAGGCATCATAGACAAACTCACCAGCTTAAATGTAAACCCATATGTCACAAGATGGGTTGCAAACTGGCTCAAGGACAGAACCCACAGGGTCAGAGTTGCTGGAGCCATGTCAGACTCTAAGCCGGTCACAAGTGGTGTCCCACAGGGCTCAGTCCTGGGACCCCTCTTGTTCGGCATTTATTTTTCCAAGGTGCAGGCAAACATAAGAGGATTGTGGCTGACAAAGTTTGCAGATGACTGCAAACTGGGCACCATAATTGATACTCCAGTGGACACAAGCATCCTTCAGAGAGGCCTCATAGAAACTGATAATTGGTGCCAGAGCCATGGCCTTAAGCTGAACGCCAAAAAATGTATAGTCATACCCTTTGGGAAAAACAAGGTACCCACAAATTACCACATAGGTGGTAAGCCATTAAGTACAGAAGAGGTAATCAGGGACCTAGGGACCCATGTTGACAGTAACCTCTCATTTGACACTCACATTGCCAAAGTGGTTAGGAAGACCTTCTATATTGCCCACCTTATCATGAAGGGATTCACATCTAGATCAAGAGAGGTCATTGTGCCCCTGTACTCTTCTCTTATCAGGCCCATGATTGAGTACAATGCCCCATTTGGGATGTATCTTACCCGACACCTGCAGCAGTTGGAAAGACCCCAAAAGTTCCTCACCAAGAGGATAAAAGGTCTCAAACATATGTCATATGCTGCCCGGCTGAAGAAACTCCAACTCTATTCAGTCGCATACCGCCTACTCAGAGGTGATCTATGCCTGACGTACAAGGCCATGTCCAATCCGGAATTAATGGACATGCTCCACCTCAGAAAATCCAAATCCATCAGAGCCACGAGAGCAAGAGATTTGTACCTCAACACAGAAATAAATAGGATGTGCTGGAGGGACAGATTCATAACCCAGAGGCTCCCTACACTCTGGAACAGAATCCCAGTCCATGTTAGGCAGAGCCCCTCACTAACTCTCTTCAAGAGAAATCTTGACGAGTGGATGGGAGATCGTAGGTTTACCCCGGGGGTCATCTCTGTGTCACTACTAGACAGAGGCACAGTAAACTAAACCCTAAATAGGTGTAGTATTCTCATCCTAAGGGGTGGCGAAAGCCACACACATTCTGGCTAGGCTTATAAATGCCCTAGGGCAGATAGCCTAGTACGAACCTATGAACCTAAGTAGTTGTGGTTTGCATAAATATGCATCTATACTATATATTTTTTAACATGAACAAATATTAAATAATTCATCAAACACATATGCATTTTCTGTAGAATAATCATGAGAGATGCATTTTTCTCTAAAATAACTTTGGATGGGGGAAAAACAACAGGTACAACCTGAAGAGACATTAATAGAGGGCATCCACCAAAGGATGTGATGGAGACACATATTTTTGCGATGAACCAGAAAATTCATCAGATGGGAGTAGATGGACAACTGAACAGACAGTCCCCACTGTAGAATCCTCATGAAGTATCTGGCCAGATAGCTGCATCCATAAGGCTGAAAAAATGTAGGGTGAGACAAGCAGGTGGTCTGGAATGCAACAAAACTTAACTGGCTCGAACTCATAAGGGTGATAATCTTGTGGAAGGTAGCTGTTCAATTTGTTTGATGGTGTCCAGATGGCACATGGTGTCATTTAAAATGGATTGTATGGTGGATAGTTGAGTCTGCAAGGTCTTACGAGACTCTGACAAAGGATGAGAAGGCTCTGTCTTAGAGGTTTCAGATATCAAATCTGTTTGACGCCTCATCAAATGTGCCAAATAATTCAGTGCATGAAGCACAAATGGGATTGAAGCATAAGTGCTCTTGTCAAATCAGCCAAACACCTGTGAATCCCTGTTTGGCGGATAAACCAATGCACTGTCTTCTAAGATTTCCTTTTTCATAGATGAAGCAATGACAATATCATCCACTGAGGGACCTTCACTCCTAAAGGATCTGCCCTTGGGAGGGGGCTAATGCCTTATCCAACTTGTGGAGAATCAGCTCCACTGCATCAGAACTCTCTTCAAGGACTCTGAGACACAAGGTCAACAATAGCATCCAGGGTGGAACCACCCAAGATGTAAAGATGGGCATGCACAAAAAGGTTTGAGGAAGACTGACTCCTCCGGCAAAGGACTTTGGCAGTCAAACCTCCCTGTTGTCTCATTAATTCCAGGAAATCACTACAGAAGGCATCCTCACAGGGTGATATAGGGGACCCTTCTCCTTCATCAAGGTCAGAGTCCTCAGTGAGGGATTCTTCTGGGGAATCCAATTATTTTCTGTTGAACTGACTCTTCTTGTACAGCTCCCATGGAAAGGAAGCTTAAGGACAGAATGAAGTAATTGGGGAGCCTCTGAACTAGGACTGCTAAAAGTTTAATGGTGCACGCTGTCAACATACCACCTCATGAGACAATTGACCTGAGAAGTATGGGAGAATCAGAATGGATTTGAAGGGAGCAGGGGTACCCTTCTCAGAGTGAGACAAAGTCCTTTCTATGACTTCAAACACTGATGCCGAGGCCAGGAAACTGGTAAGAGGTACCTTCTGGTCTGGAAATCCAAAATGACATCAACAGTGGAGTCAAACTGTCTAAAGTGGATGCACCAAGGGGCAGGGATGGCTCCAAAAACCTTCAGATTGAACCAGACCTCTGACCCTCTGTCTTGACACAACAGTTACAGGAAGCACACAACTCTGAGAAGATCAGAATCGAGTACATCATAGTAGGAGCTGTAGCTGACTGTGGCCAGACTGTCGCCTCCAACTAGGGGGTGGTACGGTCAAGTGTGTGAACCAAAGACACCAGCGCTGAATGGTGTGACAGGGAAAGAACAGGGGATACCAAGGGGCAGGTCCCTCAGATCTCTGGATGGGGGAGGGATGATCTGCAAGTCCATTTGGGTCTTTTGAAAAGTTATCATGAGCTAGTCTAAGTCTGCTTCCCTAATACTCTTGGTGGACTTTGATGACCTCGAGGAAGCCAAGAATGAAGGCTTACTGGGTTAAGGTATCTGTAAAGGGCTGCCTGCATCTGTAATGGGGAAATCTGGACCATGTGGAGAGATGACGTCTGGACAAAACTCAGGCTCTGGTATGATGGCTATGAAGGGTGAGTGGATCCAATCTGAAGTTGGAGATGCTGATAAAAAAAAGGGTCTTGGCACTTCTATGGAGGCACGAGAGGTCAGATCTGAGGTAAGCACTGAAAAGGGGGGAGATTAGATATGGGGGGCACAGATTCCAATGCCTTAAAAGATGCTGGAGGAGCTGAAGGCTTGGGGTCTTCAGATCTGGCTGGTTCTCCAAGGGCATGAATGACTTTTTCTAGCCTTTTCTTTCAGTTTCAGCTTCTCTTTTTCCTAGTGTCCTTGTGTTTTTCCTTTCCTTTTCTATCTTTCTCTTTTTCTCTGTTTTTCCTTTTTTCTCTTAACAGCCTTGGAAGGAGAGAAGGACACCAGATTAGGGTCAGCCATTGCTAAAGCAGCAACCCTTTTAGAACCAATATGACCAAGTGATCCACTAAGGTCCTTGACCCAAAGGATGCAAATGCTTGGAAGTCCACATTAAGATGATCAGCACTAAAGCAATGAAGTCACTTATTGTGCTTGTATTGGGGTGGCAGCCTATAGTCACATCCCACTCATTCCCTGAAACCCTGAGGCCTTGTCCATGGATAAATGCAAAGCACACTAGGAACATTAGTACAAGAAGACAGACAAAAAATTAATGCAGGAAAAAACTGTAAAAGATACTAAGCTAAATATATAAGTGTTATTTTTTTATTTAGTAGAGGAAAGCGTTTCTTGAAATAAAGGGTAGGGCTAGAAGAAACAGGCCAAAGAAAAGCCTGACAAAAGGTACAATAGTTATTAGTCTGATAGGATAGAACCAAAAAGAAAGGCAACACTACCCACTAAGAGGTACATGTGACTAATGGCCCTATAAAAGAGTAAGTAGGAGAGCAGAAAATGCACTTATCGGAAACAGAGCTTCATCAGAGTTTGTCTGACACTAGAAGCAACAAATGAGATAGGAGAAGTCTTAGCTATACAAAGCATTATGGGAGAGGAGGTTTTGCTTCAGAACTTGAAGATACTGAGATTGCTGGTGTAGGATCCAGTTGAATTTGATAACCAAAAGGTTGAGGCAGACAGAAAAGACAATATCGGATTTATAGTTTTGCTCATTAATTCATGTATAAATTGACATTTAATGCTATTAATTTGCCAAGTATCCCCTTAAAAGCCTTAACAAGGTCAAAATAAGCAGTATGTACTATCAGCCTGTCATTAAGGGGCATTCCCTGTTGTGATCTGATCACAAATGTTATGTCTTCAAAGAATGTCAAATGACTGAAAAGCAAGATTATCCCTTAACAACCCATACTGTTTCATATACCAAAGAAATACATCCCTTTTTCATTAATACATAATCTCCATTGTAGGTACAGTGGATATAAAAAGTGTACACACCCCTGTTAAATGCCAGGTTTTTGTGATATAAAAAAATGAGTCCACAATAAATCATTTCAAAACGTTTCCCACCTTTAATGTGACCTATAACCTGTACAATTCAATTGAAAAACAAACAAATGTGTTAGGGGAAAAATATAAAAATAAAAAACGTACAATATGCTGGTTGCATAAGTGTGCACACCCTTAAACTAATACTTTGTTGCATGTGCACACCTTTACAGTAATAATTTGTTGAAGCACCTTTTGATTTAATTATAGCATTCACTCCGCGATTCAAGAAGCTCGGCGCAAGGACGGTTTTAACCTTGCTACAGATGGAGCAGCAGCACCATATGAATATGCATGAGGGCGAGTCGCCGCACCCTCGACGTGCACAGGAAATGTGTGCGAGTGTAGGGGGTATGTACAAGTGCTCTACGGAGGCGTAAACATGCCCCGACAGTTGCAAAACCTACTATGCCTACTAGCAGAGCCCACCCCTAATAGTAAGTCATTAATTCAGTGTCCATGTTTTCCGAAATGTATGCTAAGCATACAAGAGTGTCCACAAACAGTGAAATAAAATCAAAGTAGTAAACACACAAGCATGTAGTGGAATGTTGAGCCCTGTCCCCAGAACTTTCACAATTAGATTCCCTGTGTCCCTATTATACATTTGAATTGCTGCAATATCGAAGGTGTAAGCAAAGCACAGTGTATTTGCACATTGCTGCCCTCCGCCGAACATAGCTTACACATCATATTCATTCAAATAGAGAAAAACCTGCGGAATCAACGTAAATGTCAATAGTGTAGTGTTTAAAGCATCCGCCTAATGAACAGGCATTCACGATTCGAGCCCAACAATAGCACATATCATTTTCCATGTGGAATGAATGTCATTTTGCTGTAAAACCAACATAAGAGTATTGCATGAGATATTTAACTTAAATATCATTCAAGCAAAGTGGCACTGTCATAATGAATAAGGTACTAGTAAGCAGGTGTAAGCACAAATAAGCAGCAGTAAACACATATAAGTACCAGTAAGCAAGTCTGAGTGCGCTTGTGTGGGTCTAAGCAGTGCCCAGCATAGGAAATGCATATAATTATATACAGATATATAATATATATATATATATATATATACATATATACAATATATATATATATATATATATATATATATATATATATATATATATATGAAGAAAGAACAACGTAACAATAAAGCATACAAAAAGAATGAGAAACGAATCAACAGCAACCCCAGTATTATATAGCGCTGTCAGCGTATGTCATATCAAGCTGGGCAGGAGTGAGCAAAGCACTGCTACTCACACCACAGGCAGGATATTACAAGTGGGAGTAACATTGTAGATCTGCTAAGTCTACTTTACACACAGAGGGTAGTCCCTGATGGGATTACCCAAAAATTGATAGACCATTTGGCCATCCGACCATTACACAAGCAAGGGCAGGTATGTTCAAGGACTACATGGTGGGAGAGCTTGAGAATACATGGGTTAGGACAACATATGTGTAGAGCCCCTAACGCTCGGGAGAGGGCAATGTGTAGAGGTGTGTCATGGCTGCGATAACAAGTGGACAATGGATGGTATGCGTGTATGGTGAACACGATTGGGGTGGAGGAACTATGGGTATGAAATTATGGAGCCAGGCATGCCAAGGTTGGATGGGCTGGTTCTAATTGGACCACCCTGTGGAGGTCAGTGTGTTTGTTATAAGTATATATGCATACACACATGCAGACATCAATTTGTAGAAGTACATTCTCTGTAACACATTCATTCCATTTGCAGACATAAATAACATGA